>NW_011887804.1:440297-486027 GCF_000806365.1 Fopius arisanus | reverse complement strand
TAAATTTCAGTTAAACAAATGAAAAACAAAAAGCATTCGTACAGCAGAAAATAAAATTCACCCCCTCGACTTGATGGACACCCCAGCATTGCAATAAAAACTTGGTTAATAAAAAAAAACACCCCAGCATAGCGTGTGGCGCCCTCCCTCTCTTGGGGTGCAGTCTACGATGCCGCTGGGGTCACTCAACCCCCAGAACTGAGCCTCTACTTTAAAATATTATCAGCTGATCTGATATATACTATATGGTATATATATGCCATATATAGTATATGTATGTATATCATTAACGCCGGTTTTTATGAACCAATGCCACAAATATTTTCATTCCTTACTAATTTTGCATAGTTTTTCATTCAGGAATAAAATCATTATGATAATTTTTTCATTGATGATAATTCGATAATATAGTATTGAGTCAATTTAATATGATGGGTTATAGTACTTGGGTAGTAATTGTTTTTTTGTTTACAAGCATTACTCACAGCTATTCTGTAGGGTCTAATATATTACAATCCTCGCGTTTTATACAACGAAGGAATAATTCTAATGGAATAAACAACGAGGACAATTGGAGCTCTAAAAAATCCGAATCCTCAAATGAGAGAATAAGTGAAAAAAGTGAGTTCTTCAAGGTGTTTTTTTTTTCTAATTTCGACCCTTTATTCTTATCAAGGCAATTTAATTCAGGCAATTACAATTATTTAGAGGGTTAACATGAAAAAACTATGTAACAATTTAATGATAGCATGTCAATTATGAATTCTGTTCATATTTTTGGACGAAGAATGCAGAGAATACCAATATGAGCACTCCCATTCAAAACTATTGGGTACTGACGACATTCCGAAGTCCGAGTGTTCTCTATCGATTGATTCCAGAATATCTGGTGGTCGGGGTGTCCTAGGGGAAGACTTTCCTCATATGGTTGCACTCGGATGGTTCGAGAAGCACTTGAAGTTCATACATCGATGTGGAGGCAGTCTAATATCTGAGAAATGGATTCTGACAGCTGCACACTGCACCGACAATTTTTTGTGAGAATCCTAATTATATTATTTAAATGTCTCACCTCATCCTGACTCCTCCCTCCATTTTTCCGCAGGTTTATTTGACTCATTATCGCGACTCACATTCAATGAATTCAATGAATTTCACTATTGGCAGTTATCGATTTAATTATTGACGTATTTAGGAAAAAAAGAGGAGTTGCACGTTTGGGAATCAGCAGATTGAGTGCCATCAGATCAGGAGTAATTATTGGAGTTGTAAAAATCATTCGGCATCCGAACTACAAACACCCAAGACTGTACGGAGATATTGCTCTAATGGAACTTGCAAGAGGAGTTAAATTATCTGATAAAATAAAACCCGCATGTCTGTATTCGAGTTTGGGAGTTCTACCCGAGGTAGTGTCAGCAACTGGATGGGGATCCCTGGAATTTGGTAATAAAAAATTGTTCAATTAATTTATTCATTAAATTGCATTGACTGGTTCCATTGCGACTCTTACATCGATGAAAATTACAATTGATTTCAGGAAACGAACAAGTTCAGGATAATTTACGAATGGTGAAACTGAAGACCATCGACACATTAACCTGTGCATTAGCTTATAATCAAACAATAGCAATTCCTCATGGAATTGTTCCTAGCATGTTATGTGCAGGTGATCCTCAGGGTGGATGGAAAGGAGACACATGTAGGGGAGACTCTGGAGGTCCACTGCAAATTTTTAATGCAAAAAATTGTGCACATGTCATCGTGGGAATTACCAGTTTCGGTAAACTATGTGGTACACCAGAATTCCCAGGTGTTTATACACGAGTCGCTTATTATCTTGATTGGATCGAATCGATCGTGTGGCCTTGATCATATTTTTAATAAACATCTCTTGATGTTGTTTTATATTAAACATGTCTGTATTATATTTTTTTAATAAAAAAACACGAGGAATTTCACTCAAACACGAAAAATCAACGGATATCATGGAAATTCACTGATCCTATCAATTCATTTTGTTTATATTTATTTGATTGGTATCAATTCTTATCATAGGAATATCTTATTTGTAAATTGAATTTTCGTTTAATATTTACTTTGGGAAACCGCAGGCTTCGTTATGTTGGCAGCTTTTATTTCAGAAGTAGAATTAGAAAAACCGAGTCGTCTTTTTCTATTTATGTCAGTATACATACATAATATACGTGAAAAGGTCAAAAATAAACCGGGGATAGTTCAATCGGCGTGCGGTTTTTCACGTTAAATCCCCGTGAAAATTCTACGAAGAAAATTGGAAAATTGCAAAACCCCAGTCCTTTAAGGTATTCGTGAATTTATAAATAGAAACAATACGAAATAATATATCCTATAATTATTATGAGCAGAGAAGAATGGGAATGAATAAGGGAGGCTGGAAATTTGACGAGCAAGAGAAAGGTGAGAGTTTTGATTATTTCTTTTGCTCTCCAAAAAATGTTTGAAAATCTAAAATTATCCAGATATAAACAGAATATTCAAGAACGTCAGATGATTTTGGTTAAGAAATCCCCGGCGAAATAAAAAAATCTGCAGATGATTGAAAATATTATAAAGTATAAAAGAGAAACTATTGATTATGAAATAGTAAAATAAAATAAGAGAAAATAAAATAAAATGAATATTGCAGTGTTTTATTTTTACTTTTCACTACTCATCAGATTATTTAATTAATGAATATCTTGGGAAATGGGAAGAACTAGAATTCAACGGTTTGTGGCAGTTGGGATGAAGTAGAAAATACTGAATATTCTCAGAAATAATTATTACCTGGAGATCACACCCTTGAGATTAAAACGATTTAAAAATCAAATTCCTGCCGATGATTTTCCAGCTCTTTACATCGATATCGACGAAGATGATGGTACAACCGGAGAAAAAGTGTACAGTGCATGGGACCAAGTGCCAGATATAATATTAGAGGAGATATTTTCATATTTAACAACTCGAGAGCGTTATTATGCGTCATTGGTCTGCAGAAGCTGGTACAGAGCCTTCAAATTGCCCAACGTATGGTCGAGATTTACGCTGGAAGACATGACTCTCACCAGAGGTAAATATAATTACTACAGCGGATGGCAGTACGTTCTGGATCACATCAGGACATCAACATGCCTCAACAAAGTTGGAAGGAACTTTCGATCACTGACATTCGAGCCAATGTACAATTTCTACAATCTCTACGAGTTCATGAACATGATATCCTGGTACATCGAGAATCAGAGCTCGAATGATCCAGTGGTGTGTGGCGTTGGCACCCAGATTCGACACTTGAAATTCACATTTCCCTGCAACATGGCCAACAGCAGTGATCCTGAGCAAATAAAAATATTTGGAACTGGGGGAAAGCTCCTCGAAGCTGTCAAGAGACTTGCCCAGAATTTGAAGTGCCTCAGATATCTCGAGTTCATTGATTTGATGCTGGATAGCAGAGAGGCTCTGTATTTTCTCGATGAAATATGCGCCAATTGCACTGAAACTCTCAGGAAACTCGTGCTCATCAATGTCACTAAGTTTTACTGTCCCCTTTTGCATGTCGGAGTTTTCATCAATCTAGAGGTAAAATCCACCCACAGTGTGAATTATTATTTAATTCACCGTAAAATACGGTGTCTTGGAATAAATGTCTCAATTGTTCGTCTCAGGTTTTAGTCGTCAGCCCTCAGAATCTGGATGAGGATGTCCTGGAGTTGATTGGTCACACGAAATTGGAGCACTTGCATATTTTACAAAATCAATATAGTCCAGTGAATTCTGTGATTAAATTGGTAATCTCACATTGTCTATATTTGCATTAGAACAATGATTCATTAATATTTAAAAAGAGTAACTAATACAATTTTCTTCCGAACTCCAGAGGCAGCAGAATATCTGTCAATTATCAATTATTATTGCGTTTCAGCCTAGGAATGCAGCGTGGATTAAAATCAGAAAGAACAATCCAAAGTTGCAAGTTCATATTGAAGTTGAAAGTAAAAAGCCAGAGATGACATTGCCCTTGGAATTTCCAGAGCACAGTTCGATACCTTGTCACAGTATCATCATCAGGAATCCAGTGGTCCAAGTAAGTGATGAAAAAATATCAGTGTAGATTATAAAATGAAAAACCATATTCCAGCTGGCGAAGGAGACCATAATGGCTCAAGCCATTAATTTTCGGTCAACACTAAAGACTTATGCAGTGCAGGGATTATCCAAGTATTACCTGTCCCGAAAGTTTTCACATCGAATGGATTCATATCTCGTTCAACTCTGCAGAAGCTGTCCACATATAAACACTCTGGTAACTAAAATTACCGTTTAACAATTAAATTTGTACATCTCGTGTCTGATATTCCAGGGGATGTTAAAGATTTTAATTGTGGTAAAATTGTACTTGAATCCCTATAGGAATTAGTTAATTCCCATTGCATCAATTTTTTTCTATTTTACTCCTGAACCTGATGCAGATGATTCGAGACAAGATATCAACAGCGACGATCCTGGAAATAGCCTCAGTGGCGAAATCCCTGAAATATTTATATGTACGTCGAAATGTCGTTTTGAAAAAGTGCGATAAAGATTGGTTGATGTATGGGAATTGGTCGGAGGAGCATGAGAATTGGGTAAAATTAAATAGTCATGACTACGAGGATACGGAACGTGAGGTATCGAAGATCTTAGGATACAGATGGCACATGCTCTCCGAGAAGGAATTTGCCAGTCAGACTATTAATTTACACTCCTAACGACGAGGTAATATGCCACTCCTTGATTATTATTTTATTACAGTTAATTATCATATTTAAATTACATCAATTACGAAATGTAATCAAGTTTTTAATTTTTAATATTCCCAGAAAATAAATACCAATATTTAAAATTCAACAGCAAAGCTACGTATCTAGTGTAAAACGTTACAGTAAGTTAACCTATCAAATCATTTCTACGTCGTCGATATCAGAATATACTATAATTCAATGAACTGTTCCTTGTTTATCAATATTAATCGACAATTATCGTGTTACATCGTACAAATAAATATTCCATTCGACTGAAAAAATAGGCAATCGGTCATGATAATTGAAGTGAAAATTTATCGACGAAAATACATATTATTTACACTTGAACTATTTTGCGACCAGCGAAAAATATTTGACAATTTTTTTAGCCAATACAAATAGTTTTGTCGTGCAATTATTGTAACATAGATTTTTTTTTCTCATTGATAATCAAATAAATTGTGTGATGAGTGAATAGTGGGCTAAGAAAAGACAAAATAATATTGAGGAAAGAGACCTAATTATTGTGCCATAGCTGCCGAACGTTTGTCACGATTTTTATTACGTTGAATGGTACGTGCTTTAAATGCAGCAGCATTCATCAGAGTTCTCTCACGTTTTGTTGATTTGTGGGATGACATTGGAACTGCTCGGTTACCCAGATGAAATATCTCGCGGAGAAGTAAATTTTCGGCCAAATGGATGTTTATACCAGGTCCTAGGAGACGACAGCATGCGTTGTATTGAATTCTGGAGCACCAGCCCTCGAGATAAAGTGTCTCCTGTGCAAATCTTATTTGCATTTCGGGTGTTATGTCCTCCTGGAACATAAAAATGATCAAATATTAATGCCCCAGTTATCAAACAGATCCAACAAATCCAAATCGTTACCCCTGCATTTTTTTTAATCATTAAAAAATTAATGAATAGCATTGGAATTGGAAGTGGGAAATAATTGAAAAATACGAAGTGAAAAATACCTCGATGTAACGAAGAATATCCCTGAAGCTGGCTCTCTGCTGTTTCCTGTCTTTTTTAGCCCTGTATTTATTAGAATCAGTCGCAAGTTCTTTGAGTACATCCACCAAATCAAGTGCCCAATCCTGTTCGTAGTCATCAGAAAAATCTCGTCCCAATTCGAAGAGGACAGCCAGTGCCTCACCAGCTGACATTCTGACATCGAGATGAGGTGACTCAAGCAATTGTCTCAATCGATCAAACGACGGCATGAAATTATTGGATTTACTGCTTGCCAAAAAATTGTAAATGTCCGAAGGTGTCATGACAGTCAAGAGAAGAGTCCAGGCAGACAGGGCAGCGGCATGTAGACTTGCGAGATCAGGTGAAACTGTAGCTATCGCTCCGTTTCCTTTTAGGTATGACCCAGCAAAGATTGATGACAGCAGATGGACAATTTCTACAGTATCACTGGCGTCATTACCGGAAAAAAATTGATTCATACTCAGGGCCCAGCAACACTCAGCTCTGGCTTGAGTCGAGGCAGTGTTATCATTGGCAATGAACATAAGAGTTGATTTGAGGTCTCTACAAACGGCCTCGGCACTTTCGAAGGCCCCAAGTTGTACACACAAAAGTGTTCCCAATCTGGCAGCTGTCGATCTCTCATCTCCTCTTCCTTTCTTCAAGCCTCTCTCAATGCAATCAGTGATGGTCATTTTTCTGTCCTCAACAAAATCCGGTACATATTTCAGGGCAAATATCTTCTCAATCCCGACAAAACACGAGACTCTCCCTTTGGCGCTCTTCTGGGAGAGGCCATCGATCGCTTCCTTCAGCTTCTCCTCGAAAACCTCTTGCTGGCTGAGCTCATCAATCTCGTTGTCATTAACGTCATCAGCTAGTAAACTCCTGTTGTCTGATTGACCGCTTGTGATACTCGCGGTATCGTTATTACTTGACTCATCATCGGATGTCACTTCGGTGCGTTTGCCGTGAGTGTGACCTGAAAATAAAAAAAAAAAAATTCGATTTTCGAAAACTCCGAATTTTTATAATTCTCCCTGTCCCATTTTCTCATACATTTTATAAATATGCGAAAATAAAAATTCAATCGATGGGTATTCTTCCATTATCCTAAAAAATGTACTAATTTATCATAGATAAGAGATAATAAATGACAGATTACGATGAATAAATGAAAAATTAAAAGGATCGAATGGAGTTGGAAAAATGGCTACTACCAGTGGATGACGTTCAATTACGAAATGATTTTCGGGACAGATGGTCGAAAAATTACGGAAGAAAAATTACAAGCGAATCTATTTGAAGGAATTAATGGAGGTGGATTTCTCGGATTCGATGCCAATGATAAGCATGATGTGATTGTTGTGTTATATTGTGCAATGCTGGGTTGAGAAAAGTATTGACCATGAGACGATGGGATGGGGCGGCGTGGGGGCATGCCATGCCCATAAAACGTGCACCAACATGGTCACCACGTGCCCAATTCATTAAATTCCTCTATCCTATCAGCACTAATACCATTATTCAATTACCAACGCACCCAATCTGTTGGGGAAAGAAAAAAAAAAATTCACCAATATTTATATAACAACTTACCCGCCTTGTTACCCTTTCTCCCACCTTTGCCTGGCATTTTGTTTCACTCTATTGCACAATCTTATGTGTACACCTCCCTTTCCTCAATTTTATTATATTTTATTGAACTAAAAACTTTATTCCACAATCAAGAATGTAAATGTCTTGTGTTGTGTAATTTATTTCGTATATTGAATCCACTGCACTGGTTTTGAGATATTTTAATGGAATTTAAACTCATTAGCATGTTGTGGATTGAAGGTATTTGATTTTTCTTGGGGTTTTTATTTAAAAGGCATACACCGATCCGAGAAGAGCCAACAGTAGGCTTTCTCGTAAAAGTGATACTGAATTTTCTGGTACAGTCACAAGATTGCAGTCCCTTCTTGTCAACTGCCAGATCCCCACCGCTCGATTTTCATCTGTTCCTGGGATTTCTATTGGTCATCACCTGTATTCTGCATCAGAGAAGAAATCCCACCACCGAAGTCTACCGAATAATCACGAAATCGTGTTCTTCTCCAGTGTCGATAGTCGATAGGAGTATCGATATCTTCCGACCAGAATCAATACTCTTGAACACAAAAATAATTAGCGGAAAATTTGTGCGATTCAAATAATCAAATAACGATTGATTCAAGGGCTATACCGTTTTTACATATTATCAGCACCGATTTTGATCAATTCTGCAATTGTCATTTGGAATTTGGTATCGAGACACTACTAATCGAGACAACAAAATATTCGAGAGATTTATTTAATCTATTTCTCTGCGCCGACGGAATTGCGCAGACACGCTGGGTACACGTTGTTTTTCACACAGGCTTTTTAAATAAATCATTTATTTGTTCATTAATTCGGTGAACTGTTGGTGGTAACGGGAGATTAATTGTGAAACGTCGAGTTCAGAGAATTGCAGGGTCGGATAGAACATCAGAAGGTGTAGCGATCGTTATTTTAAATTGAATTTTAAGGTTAGTGGGAGGTATTTTTTACTAGGTGCTAGATTCAAAAAGATATGTATGATTTCAATTTAATTTCTGACTTCTCTAGGCACAGACAAGACAACAATGAAGAAACGGAGTAAATCAGTTGAAGTGAAAGAAGAACCTGTAATTAAGAAATTTAAAAAATCTGTTGAAGAGCCTTCAAAAATCAAGAACAAACTTTCTCAGAAATCGAAATCGAAGTTCGAGAAATCCACAGGTCAAAAAAAACCATTCAACTCCAAAGACAATCACAACAATCAACAATCCACAGAGAAACCAGACTGGAAGGCCGTTAAAGAGGAGAAAAAACAGTTAAAGGAGAAACGTAAAATAAAACGACTGGAAAACGGTTACGACGTGGCTCAAAATGCCAAAAAATTGGGAGAGAGATTGAGGCAATCAAATTGTCCAGAAAAAGAGCGAGAGGATTTAATAAAAAAATTATTCGAACTCTTGAAGGGAAATTTGAAACGATTCATCTTCACGCATGACATCGCGAGGATAATCCAGTGGCTGATAAAATTTTGTACTCCAGAAATGCGACAATCAATTGCAGAAGAATTGACTCCCGAGTTCAAGAACATGTGGATGTCGAAGTATGCAGTGAATTGTATGAAGAAACTGCTGAAATATGGATCTCCACAGATCAGGGAAACCGTGATGGCATCGAGTCAAGGTCGTGTTGTGAATATCGTGTCCCACAGTGTCTCAGCTGCAGTTTTCAATAATGCATTCAACACCTGGACTTCAGAAGCAACAAAAAATCAGTTAAAACAAGAATTTTACGGAGATATCTACAAAAAATCCAAGGACAAAAAACTGAAGTGTTTGACCGACGTTTTCGAGACCGCGACTGATATGAAATCCGCAACTCTTTCGGCAGTAAAAATTAATCTAGTTCGAATCTTGAATAAGAAAATAATTGACAATTCTATTGTCCTTACGGTTTTATTAGAATTTTTATCTGTTTGTTCTGTCGAGGATAGAACTGAATTAATAGTGATGCTGAGAGATTCTATTTTCGAATTATCAAAGACTAGAGAAGGTTCGAAAATAGCGATGATTTGCATCTGGCATGGAACAACGAAGGACAGAAAATTCGCTCTCAAATCGATGAAAGATCACGTTAAAGACATGGCAATATCCGAACACGGACACGTTATTCTTCTCTCGATATTTGATTCGGTGGATGATACAGTTTTGTTGAAGAAAATTTTGATTTCTGAGTTGATTGTCGATCTCAAAGACATCGCGTCGAGTGAATTTGGGAAGAAAGTTATTCTATATCTCGTAGCACGACGGGACACTCATCATTTCCATCCACAGTTGATCGATCAGCTCAAAGAGGGAGACGGAAATGCCATCAGTAAGAAACCTCAGGAAATCCGAGAAAAGGAGCTGCATGAGGTCGTCAATGATCCATTCCTCGAATCCATCGCTGGCGATTGTGTCTTCTGGCTGGCAAATGGCTCCATCGCTATGGTAACATTGGCAATATTAAAAGCTGGCCATGGAGAAAAACTTGTGGCAGCGTATGAGGCAATTTCAGATTTTTTGACATCTCCTAAAATACAATTGAAGGACGGAGAGATGGAATATTCTCCTGTGGAGCATCCAGGATTACACATGATGCTGAAAAAATTAATTCAGGCAGACAAGCATCTCGTAGAGCACCAGAAATCCACATTCGGAGAACATTTGGTGAAAAAATTCGACGATGAGACGATCACACAGTGGATTGAGTACAATCGAGCTTGTTTTATCATAATTTTTCTGCTTGAAAATGAAGCTGAAAATGTTGTGAGTGATTTGAAGTCCAGACTCACGAGATTATTAGGGATTATTAAGAATAAAAAAACACCAGGTGCTTCGATATTGGTGAAAAAAATCAAATGATATTCATGCATGTCAAACTGATTATTTTTCAATCGTCTCTTTTGTATGAATATTTAAATATACATGCTCCACCTTATTCATTATTTCTTAACTAATTTCTTACTCACAATTTTCCCGCGAATAGGAATTCTGAATTAATAACATTTTGGGATTGAAAATACGTTCAATGATATTTTTAATTGAATGCATGTATAGAGTACAGTATATATGTGATAATGATACGTTGAATAATTTCACGAATTCGTCCGAATTATTCAGAATTCAGTGGCAAGTGGTAAACTAGGATAAGTAGATTTTTTTCGACGCCAAGTTTTTAAACGATGACCGGCTTTTAAAAAAATGTCCTCGTCCTATTTTACCACTTCGCAACAGAATTATTACTTATTTGGAATCCTCACCTTTGTTATTAAAAAATTAACGATCTCTGCTTCATTCTATCTGCAGTATTGATTTAATATCAGCCACTCTTGTTCTCATTTCCGGTTGTTTGTCCCGAGAGAAATCATGCAATAATTCAGAGAATAATTTTTTGATCTTTTCCAATTGCTCTGAATTATTTTGATCGATCAGTTTTTTCGACAAAATGAGGATGACGTCGAGTGCCTTCTTACGAATATTCGTGTACGTCGATATTCCTACCGCCCCCTTCAGTATTTGATGGAGTGTCTCACAGATTTGATGTAATTTTTGTTTATCATTCTCAGTTAATTCCTCAGTAGTTAATTTTAGAATCACTAGTTTCTCGACGAAGAGAGTTAAAGTCGTCATGATGGCAACCTGAGTGGGCCTCGTGCTATTCACCAATGTCTCGTGACAGTGGGTGACAAACTGGAGGCAATATTCATCTTGAGTCGATTTATGTTCGATTGAAGAAGGCCAGGCTTTCCCAAGAGCTTTGTAAACAGTCTCTTGGAGTTTCATTTGATCCTCTCGTCTCTTAGAACTCTCTTCAGTGGTGTAATTGTCACTGTCATCATCATCATTCTTCTTGGCCATCTTGATCAGGATATCCTGGGCAATATCGTAAAGCTGAGTAAACCGATCTACCTCCAGTTCATGGAGAACGTCAGCAAAAGCTTCGAGTGCATGACGACGGTACTCGATATTTGCTTTACAGCTCTCCTTGTGAAGGGCCTCAGTGATAGCCATCGTCAGTTCTGGATTTTTACTCAATGACTCTTTACTGTTGCAAGCGAGAGTAGCCAACGCCTGGACCAATGTCTCCTTTCCATTCCACGTTCTTCCCTGGAGACCATTGATCAGAACCATCAGCAGACCATTCCTGGAATTATCGTCCATACTGGATCCTATTTTAGTAGCAACTGTCGAGACAGCATTCGCTGCTTGGGCTTTGATGGTCCAAGAAGCTGATTCCAGGGCTGAGCTCAATTTACTTGTTATCAATTCCAAATTCTGCTGAATGGCTGATTCTGTCCCATGGGCTATATCACCCCAGAGCTCTGTCCACAGTTCAATGGTGTTCTCATTCCCTGGTACTTTGACAGCATGCATTGCGAAGAATACAAGAGGCATTATGATATCTGAGAATTTTTTGAGAACCTCATGATTGTGATTATTTATCGATTGGAATGTCTGGCCAATTGCCAACCTGTAAGAATCATCTTCCTTCTCCATGTACCAAGTGTTGAGAGTATTGAATAATTTTTCTAGACTTGAATCTTTAGCGGAACCCACAACATGTCCAATTGTCACTGCATTCGTCTTCTTAACAGCTGCATTTCGGTCGAGCAAGCCATTCATGAGGGCTGTTAGGATTTTTCCAGCGTAGGGCTGCAACTCCTGTTTTGACTGAATCATCAAGAATATGAGAAAGTGAGAGACGGCAACTTTGGAACCAAGTCCAATGCTCGATCTCATCAGTTCTATAACTTTGGGCATGAGATCTTTGAGAATTTCAGCATCAATGTACAGAGTACATCTCTTCAATGCCTCAGTTGCATAATGACTCTTGGCAGCACTCGTTCGAACGCTGTCAATGGCTTCTTGCACGTCGGATTGTGCTCCATACACATTGCTCATGTACGTAAGCTTTGTATTCTCAAGATCTGTTGCAGTGAGGAGTGCTGGAATTAAATTTACCAGAGATGGTTTTAAAAGAGGACCAGCAGTGGACACCAGCTGTGCCACTGTCTGCACAGAGAGAGCTCTGACACTCGTGACAGTATCAACAATTCCAATGTTCAATAAAACTGGCAGAATAGCCTGAACAATCTGCTCTCCAGATTTTCCAGACTTCGGATCACACTGACGTAAGCACACTTTGCTGAAGAGTGTTGCTGTTTTTGTAGCTGTCTGCCTCGTACCCTCGTGAATATCATCCATCACTCGGAATAATTGTCTCCAAATTTCTGGCGCATGCTTAACGTAATCAATACGTGCATTTGATTTGAGAACATCAGCCAGTGCCTCGCAGCAGCTGATTCTCACTCGATACATGTGGTTTGTCAGATTGGGAATGATATCTTGAAGAATCTCGTCATGATACTGCTCGAGGACTTTCTGTGTCGATGGAACAATTGCGTACCAAATGCTCGTCATGCTCTGTTGAATTTTCGGAGTGGGATCAAATTGATATCTATACAATTTTGGAACAATACTGGGAAGATATTTATTCAGCTCATTCTTGGCAATACTTGCGATCGCTGAAAAACCAAAAGCCGCACCTCTCTTCGAATTCCACACAGCATTATGATTGGCTAATTGTAAAAATTTGTAGATTAAGCTCGGATTATTGAGATCGGAAGCGAGAGAACAAATTTCTTTGTATGTGGAGATGTTGCCACCTGTGGGAGATTTTCCCAATTGGCCGTCCTCGAATAATTTGGTGTCTGGTGTAACTTGAGCTACTGTTCGTCGACCCTCGCAAAATTGATTGAGGAGATTTGAGACGAGAGCATCCCTCTGGCTCACCTCACTCGTCTCATACACCAGACAAATCCCTTTCGACGCAACATCCTGGACGAGATCATTGTTCTCTGACAAAAAATCCATGAAGGCGCTCTGGATGGCTGGGAGTCTATCCAGAATATGTCTTCTTTTGGCATTTCGTCGAAGAACAGCCAACAACCAGATGCAAACAGCCTGACGGGAATTTGGATGTGGATCACTGACAGTTTTCAACAGACGATCCAACAGATACTCCAATAAACTGTCGTTGTGTGGAGTAAAGGGTATCTGATGCTCCTCTGGCAGTGTCTCCCAAGCATCACGAGCTTCAGTAGCTGCTGGGCCCTGAACAGAAAGCACCAGAGCTTCAGCAATGATAAAGTGGACAGATGAGTCCTTTGTCTCTTTCGTCAAGGCCAGGAACTGCTCTATTATGTCCTTTGCATAAGGGAAATCCTCACCGAGGCACAACAGCCCCAGACTTGTGGTTGCATTCTCTTTAACTCGATGATTCATCTTGGTATTTTTTAGAATTCCAAAGAGTGTCTCAACGATGGATTTTTTACTGAGATTATCGCCATCGTCATTCTTCAGTGGTAGTGAAAAACTCTTGGCAATATTTCCGATTCCTTGAGCTGCTGCTTCAATTAATGAAGGCGTATTGCTTTTAAGAAATTCGCAGATTGTCTTGACTCCATCGATGTATGGCTTCCATGACAAAATAGATTCTTTATCATCTGTCGCTTTCCTGAGAAATAATTTCCGCTCAAACATGAATGATAGAGCCAGCAGGGCGCCATGCTGAATTTCAAGAGTCTTGTGCTTCGTTGCTGCGATTAATTCACTTACTCGATACTCAAACTCTTCGAGATTTGACTGATGAGCCATTATAATCGCATGAATCTTTCCAGCCAATACCCGAACATCTTCCTTCGTAGATGCAAGAAGACCTTTGAGAAACTTCAGCTCTTCAGCGAATTTGTCCAGCATATCTGGAGAAAGAGAACCCACCACTTCCAAAAGAGCATTTAGGGGAACTGTATCGGAGGTCACGTGATTCAAGCAATTAATAATTTCGAGATACGCATCAATGGATTTGCTATCCGTTTGCAAAAGTTGCTTTAGATATCGACCAATCAGTGGTGTATATTCACAGGGATGACTGTCACCGGGAGTTCGTCGAGTATTCACATTCGCGCTTTTAGCTAAACAAAAACGAAGATACGAAATAATTGCACTGAAAGTAGCAACCTTGTAGGGTAACGAGTGATTGCCAACTGAAATCACTTGGTTCGAGGTGATTCTCGTGCTCATCTGGGAATTTATGTACAGAACGAGATTTGGGAATGGGGGGAGGGCAGGCTCCTCATCGCTTTTGTGCGGTTCAACAGATTCAGGGGAGGGGCCAACATTCTGTGGTGAATTTTTGTTAGCTGTTGCATAAAGTGCCTCGATAGCTTCAGAAGAAAATTCACTCTTCTCGTCGCCACATGCCAGGAGCAAAAGGTACTTGGATGGGATGTCATCAGAGGGGAAAAGTGTCGATGCATAACGAACGGCAACGTATCGCGCATAGGAGTCTTCCGATTCAATGTGATCAGTCAGTATTGAATTCATTTTCTCGATTCCCACTGTATTTTCACGGTCAAATACTAAGGCCGGCTCCATCAACACGAGGGCATCCCTGATGGTTCTCTTGAGCTCTAGGTTGTCTTTGACGTTGGCTAGAGAATGGAAGTATTTCATTACGATACTCAGGTTGGTTTTCAGAACTTTACGAGTTTTTCCGACCAGTCGAGCGATTATTGTATATGTCATTGCTTGAAGCTTGGGGTCTTCGGCGGACATTAACTTGAGTAATCCAGTGACAATGGTTGTTGATAATTGGCTGTACGTTTGATATGATGGCTGATCGATGAGATTGAGGGTGAAGTCCAGTGCCAGGTATTTCAATTTTTGATTTGTATTGTTACCGTAAAGTGAGTCGAAGATCACTTGAGTAGCTGCTGGAATAATAAATCCATTCCTGGAGACTCGGCAGAGGTATTCAAGCAACTTCAATCGAATCCTAGTGTTTGCTGGCAGTCGTTTCATTTCTGGCTTGAGATGGTTTTCCTGTACGAACGAGCTGGATCCAAGGAACACCATGTAAAGAGGCTGTGCCAGTAACGTGGAGGACCAGTCGAGAGAGCCCACCAACTTCCTCAGCTCCATGTCAGCTAGATTGGCAACACTGAATCTTGTGTCTGCTGCTGCGACAATCAGGTGAATAAGGATACCATTCCTTGGGAAGAACCCTGTTGTTATGAATTTGACAATTCCCAGTTTGACCTGTTCTAGTTCTGCAGGAAGTAGTGGAGTTTCGCCGATGGCTCGTTTGAATGAATATTCACTGAGACCTGGGGGAACGGGATATTTCGACCAGTCGATGGGCTGTCCACTCTGCTGACCATCAGTTTGACCCACTGCACCGTATGGCAGGAGTAACATATCCAGCATAAAGAGTATCAATTGCTTTGCAACATACGGTTTGTCTTCCAGACTCAGTAGTGCTGCTCGTTTATCAGCGATTATTGGGGCCTGAATGTGGCCCACGGCTGGCATAATTAAAAAAATTAAACTGTCCTGGTGAAGCAGGGGTTTACCTTTGATCGAGTTCAATACACTGGAGACGAGCTCTACCTGTTTCTTCATCTCCATACGAGGATAACCCAATTTTATGTAGATTATCGTGAAGTTTATGACGAAAGTATTCGCTGCTGGGTCTTGGTACTGGAGCAGAAGTGCCTCCACTGGAAGTTGAACTTTTGGCCGACTCTTCAGTCGTTTCGTGATGTGGATCAGCAGACCCATCACTTTTTTTCTCACATCGGCGTGGGGACTCGAGATCTTTTGCAAAACTGGAGGTAGGAATTTGCATACTGACGACTGGAGTTTATCGTCTGTGTCGGCACATCCCAAACACAAGGAGACCCTCTCCAAGAGGTCTGCAATATCACAAGTAATTACAATGACAATATGATTGTAATTTAATAAATTATTTTCACAGTGTTCAGGAAAAAGCGATGGGATGTGAGGCAAATATTTTTTGCAGTGAGATAAAAATAAACAGGTAGACACATTTGAAGTTAGCTAAGAACTTCGGCATGACATTCAACTTATGGATGAAAATAGGAAGTTTAGGGATTGCTGATTTTTTCATATTTTCTGACTCATCACTCATTTAGAGAAGATGCTACTGGACAATCAGTGCGGTTGAAACAATTAGTAAGTACTCAAAATAAATGATAATTCGTAATGTGTTACTCACTCAACTCGTCTGTTGCAGTAGCCATTTTGAAACTGCATAGATGTCAAGTCATTCTATGTAGTCACTAATATCGTCGAAAATTGAGGATAAACCCAGCGGCGGGGGTGGCGCTAGTAAAAAAATAAAACAAAAAAAGTAGAATTTATTGGAGTAAGAAAATATTTATTTCATTCACTACTGGAGTAATGAAATATTTAAAATTTTATTTAGTGTCTAATCTCATTCTAAACTCTACAATGAATTCAACAGAGTGACAAACCAATTGAAAATTTTGTTTCAATAAAATAATTTTGCAGAATTCCATTTAGTTCTTCTCTGCGACAATTATTGAAATTTCAATGAATTATTTTTATCATAATTACCGGCTTTTTCCATATCATTGGGTCGTAAAATTGGGGATCAGTAGACGGAGTAATTAGTCTTGGATGTTTGTAATGACAACTGATTCTAGACCAATGATTGGTCCATTTGAATTGAATTGCATTTCTCCCGGCAATAATTTCATCCAATAGATACTTTGAAAATTGACTGCACATAACCTCTCCCCGAGAAAAATGTTTATTATTGCATAGATGACCTTTACATAAATATTCCTCAAGCCTAGAGGTCATATTTGAAAGATCATCTCAGTTGATTGCCACGATTGTTTCACGTGAATAGGCGCATAATCACTGAGGTAACTGATAAAAATTCTTATCAAATATAAATTCATTTAATTTGCAGTGATCAGTTAATTTCAGTGTAATTTCAAGAGTATTTTTCATTGCTTTCTAGCTCATCTTGATATATATTTCGTCTGAATTAAATAGAGAATCTTGGCTAAAGACCAGATATATATTTTTCGAACAATATCTTTTATTACTCTGATTACGCATGGCATCGTATAATTATCGCATGTCAACTATCCAGAGTGATTTTTCTTTTCAAATTACTTGCTCCTCTTTTTAAATCACTCACTAGAAATAAATAATTGTTGCACAATATAAACAGCTTTGAGATTTTTGCTTCACTGCACTTAAAACAATATCAATGGACTTGCGTCGTACAATTTGGGGCTCAATGAAGAATATACTCAACAAGATTGGAAATTTTATTCGTGTATTCAGCAAATGGAATTGCCTAAGAATTTTCTGGTCCTATGTAAGTTAATATGGTAATTGTAATTGGAATCACTGGGAACTGTAGAGGGGAAATTTTAGATGTCTGGTGCTTTGGCCTCGGGGCATAGTTATAGAAATAAGAGAATTATTTTCATTGAAGATAAACTTACAGCTTTATATCTGCTTGCATGGTGGAACAAGAAGTAATTCAGTAGCTCTTGTGGCTGTGCATGGTTTGTGATTGCATTGTTATAGTAGATTATATCAAGGCAAAGCTCTGACACTTTTGCACTAGTTGGTTCTCAGTTTTTTCACGTGTAAGCATTCACAGTTGACGCATATTTATTTTTTTATTTTATCTTTGTCGTGATTTCTAGACGGTGGTGGAAAACATGGAGCGAAAATCAGTTGTTGCAGATGCATCTGCTCCCACGAAAAATGAGCCGGTGAGAATTTTAACGTTGAATAAGGGAGAGCATCAGGATGGAATTTTGTACAGAGTTAAGCAAGGTAAAATTAGTTAATATACACGAATTTAATTAATTATGGGAATCTACGCAGATCTTTCTATGCAGTCTCTATGAAAATCTATTGAAAAAAAATTCAGGTTGGCATCTGCAGTTCTCCCTGGGCCCTTCCCTCTTCGGCCGCCAATTGAACATCTTCACCAACCATCCAATATCTCTGGGCCAACAATTCCAGAGACAAACGTACCACCAATTAGAATGGACAGAGGGATCGGCAAATCTGCGACTGACAACAGCTGGATCATTCCACTACTACCTGACTGACAGTCAGGAGCCGAATGACCTGAAACCCGTGGCATCGGGCTACATCCTTGTGGAGCCGGAGCTAATCCTGGGTTCATCAAACGAGAAATTGTCACTGGACTGCATCCAATGTCAAACAGTGTTGTCCAAGAATTTGGGACCCATCTCTACGTGGGAGGAGAAACTCCTGGTATCAAAAAATTCTGGTTACAACATGATTCATTTTACACCAATTCAAGAACTAGGTGAATCTCAATCCGCGTATAGTCTGAGTGATCAATTGAAGGTCAATTCGTCATTCAACGACAGCAATGATCGACCAGCGACATTCGACGACATCGAGGCGTTGACCAATAAATTGAGAAACGACTGGAAAGTACTGTCAATTTGCGATATCGTTTTGAATCACACAGCCAACGAGAGCCCATTCCTGGTATCCCACCCAGAGTGCACGTACAATTGCTACAACAGCCCTCACTTGCGTCCTTCTTATCTCCTGGATGCAGCTCTCTTCGAATTAACCCTCCAAGTAGGAGCTGGTGACTGGGAACTCAAGGGAATTCCTCCGGTCGTCGACAACGAGGATCACCTCAACGCAATTCGTTATGCACTCCAAACCCATTATCTTCCCCTCGTTAAAATCGAAGAGCTGTTCACCCTAGACGTTGACGTAGTGGTTGCTGATTTCGTCAGCTTCTCCCGCACTAGAATGCCCCAGGACATCCCAGCCGACTCGAACCAATCGATTTCAATCATCAGAGATCCTCAATGCCGTCGTCTCAAGGCCACAATTGACATGCAACTGGCTTTGAATATCTACAACGTTTACAGGCAAGATTGCTTCGATGAAGATTCACGTGTAAAACGCTGCGCCGAGGAATTCCGCAGAAAATTGGAAGAACTCAATCGGGAGATTATCAATGAAGTGCAGAATCACTTGAATGCAGCTGTGGAAAATACAGTATCTGGAATTCGATACTTCAGGGTTCAGCCTGATGGACCAAGACTGAAGGAGATAAGCGCCAGAAATCCATTGGTCCCACGATATTTCACGGATTATGGAGCCCCGAAGACTCTCGTGGATCGCGAGGCCATGATGTACACTGAATCCGGTTGCTACTTGATGGCCCACAACGGATGGGTGATGAACGGAGATCCTCTGAAAAATTTTGCTGATCCTGGCTCCAACGTCTATATCCGACGAGAATTGATCGCCTGGGGGGACAGTGTTAAATTGAGATTTGGTGATAAACCTGAGGATTGTCCATTCTTGTGGCAGCACATGGCTTCCTACGTTCAACAAATGGCGAGGATTTTTGATGGAGTCAGACTCGACAATTGCCACTCAACTCCAATTCCAGTTGCTGAATACATGTTAGATGCAGCACGCAAGGTTCGCCCCAATCTCTACGTCGTGGCTGAATTATTTACGAATTCCGATCAAAAGGACAACATCTTTGTGAATAGATTGGGAATAACTTCACTGATTCGTGAGGCCATGGCAGCCTGGGACAGTCACGAAGAGGGACGCCTGATTTATCGTTATGGGGGTGAACCTGTGGGGGCATTTTTGCAGCCACAGCAGCGTCCGCTCGTCCCCTGCATTGCACATGCCTTATTCATGGATCAAACTCATGACAATCCGAGTCCAATCGAGAAGAGAAGTGTTTTCGATCTTCTGCCATCTGCTGCTTTAGTTTCCATGGCTTGTTGCGCCAGTGGAAGCAACCGGGGCTATGACGAACTCGTTCCCCATCATATCCATGTCGTCGATGAGACGAGACAGTACACAGCCTGGACTTCTGATCACGAACATCCTCGGAAGAATGCAAAGTACGTCAGTGATGGGTCTGGGATAATATCTGCAAAACGTGCCATTAATAATCTGCATTTCACCTTGGGAAATCAGAATTTCTCTCAAGTTTTTGTTGACCAAATGGACCCTGATGTCGTCGCTGTGACGAGACACTCTCCAGGGACCCATGAGAGTGTCGTTCTGGTTGCATTCACTGCCTTCCATCATCCAGACTCTAATGCCAGGGATCTCAGGAGAAATGTCAGACCTCTCAGAGTTGAAGGGGTCGTCGAGGAGATCATCTTGGAGGCCTCGTTGCTCTACAAGGATGGAACAACTCCATTCAAATTCCCTGACATGCATCAGAAGAATGCACAATACATAAATGGACTCGGTGACTACGTCATCAACATGAGAGAACATATTCAAGTGCCAGATTCAAGAATTCTTCAGAAAGTTGACTCTGGTGATGCAAAAATCACTCAATTGAATTTTGTTAATTTTCAACCTGGCTCTGTCGTTGCCATTCGGGTAGCTCTCCATTCCAACATCAGACCGGCACTCGAGGCCCTCAATAACACCATCACATCGATCACCATTGGCATCGATAACTCAGAGTTACGCTCCATCGTTTCTAAACTCGAACTCTCGGATATCAATAAAATTCTCTATAGATGTGACCAAGAGGAGAGAGACGAAACAGAAAATAAATTCGGGGTCTACGATATTCCTGGGTATGGGCCACTGGTTTACGCTGGCCTCCAGGGAATTGTCTCTCTTCTGGCTGATGTTCGACCGAACAATGACCTGGGGCATCCCCTCTGTGGTAATTTGCGTGATGGAAATTGGTTGATTGATTATACCTGGCAGCGGTTGAAAGGGGATGAAAGAACTCTGGCACTTGGCAAGTGGCTGGAGAGAGAGTCTGAGCCTTTCAAGCTTATCCCCAGGTATCTCGTTCCAAGGTACTTCGATGTCATCATCATTAATGTGTACATGACTCTGCTGGAGCAGTGTTACGTGAAAATGTCGAAATTTGTGGAGACTGGATCGACTTTTGTAAAGCTATTATCACTGGTTTCGATTCAGATGGGGGGAATCATCAGGTCGGCACCTCTTCCAGATCTGTCTCCAACCCTCGCAACACCTAGACCTAAGATTCAGGAGCGTAATGGAGTGAAGGAGCAGGAATGTGTCACATTATCAGCGGGTCTGCCTCACTTTACTGTGGGCTACATGCGCAATTGGGGTCGTGACACTTTCATTGCAGTGAGAGGGCTATTACTGCTGACTGGACGTTATGACGACGCCAGATTCATCATCCTGGGATTCGCTGGAACTCTCAGGCATGGATTGATTCCAAATCTTTTGGACAGGGGTAAAAATGCGCGGTACAACTGTCGTGATGCTGTCTGGTGGTGGCTCTACACCATTCAGTGTTACATTCAACAAGTTCCCGATGGCATGAAGATCCTCACTGACAAGGTCTCCAGACTCTACCCAACTGATGATTCTCCAGCACTTCCAGCTGGTCAGATTGATCAGCCTCTGCACGACGTCATTCAAGAGGCCCTGATTGTCCATTTCCAGGGATTATGCTTCCGCGAGAGAAACGCTGGGAGACAGATTGACGAGCAAATGACAGATCGTGGATTCAACAATCAAATTGGGGTACATCCAGAGACTGGATTTATTTTTGGAGGGAATGAGGCGAATTGCGGCACGTGGATGGATAAAATGGGATCTTCTGAGAAGGCTGGGAACAAGGGTAAGCCTGCGACACCTCGTGATGGATCAGCTGTTGAAATTGTTGGACTGAGCAAATCTGTTCTTACGTACTTCGCTGAATTGTACAAACAGAATTTATTCCCACATGGCAGTGTCCAACGGCGAAATAGAGACGGAAGTGTCGTTACTTGGAGTTACAAGCAGTGGGCTGATAAAATTCAGGAAAATTTCGAGAGATATTTTTACGTTAATGAAAATCCAACCAATGGAGAATTGAGTCCGGATTTGATTCATCGTCGAGGAATCTGCAAAGACAGCCATGGCGCCTCGCAGGCATGGGCCGATTACCAACTGCGTCCTAATTTTGCTATTGCAATGGCAGTGGCTCCAGAATTATTCACCCCAAAAAATGCCTGGACTGCACTCAAGCAAGCAGAGGAAATTCTGCTTGGTCCACTTGGAATGAAAACTCTGGATCCAGCTGACTGGGCGTACAATGGATACTACGACAATGCCAATGATTCAGCTGATCAAAAATTGGCGCAGGGCTGGAACTACCATCAGGGCCCAGAGTGGGTATGGCCCATGGGATTTTTCCTTCGTGCGCGACTTCATTTTGCACCTCTCGTAGGTGGCAAGGAGGAATTACGCAGGACTATTCAATCGACTGAGGCAATTCTCTCGAAACATTTTGTCGAGGCATCGACTAATCACTGGAGGGGACTCCCAGAATTAACGAATAAAGATGGGGATTACTGTCGGGACAGTTGTCGGACTCAAGCATGGAGTGCTGGAACAATACTCGAAACACTCTATGAATTGAAAAAACTCTCTCAAGGGGATGCAACCGACTCCACCAACTGATACAATTTTGCGTGTGTTCATCGTAATTTAGAATACTCAAATCTAGAGAATAACCACGTCGTTAGGGGCAACACGTGTTTCAGTAATAAAAATATTATCTCACTAGTGCAAGATCCTGATTCCCAGCAAGATACACACGCATTTTTTAATAGATCCCGTGATACCAGAGACAGCGCTTCTTCTCACACGAATAGCACAACGATTGTAGAATGCCATGACGGATTCAATGAGACTCATCCTAGTGGTTGTGTTAATTATATTCAATCTAATAATCACGTTTATGAAGAGATCAATCAATTTTCTGGTTGTGATAAAAATGGGGTAATGATCGATCCTGGAAAAATATTCAATGGAGAGATCTGTAATGTGTGTTTGGAATGCAGTGGAAATTCCAAAGTTTACAGCGATCAGCTGATTTACAACGGGAAACCTCTTCTAGCTAGAGAAGTCTCAATATGTCAGCCTGAATTGCTCTCGTCTCAGCTGCACTTCAAACTGAAGAATCCGGAGATACTCCAGGACTATATGCCCGTTATTAATATCCTCAAAACGCATGACTCTGGAATTTTTTACTCCAAGAAAAATTACCGAGATGTTTTCCGCCTGGACTTATGTCTCTCTCCACATATTGAATTTTGTGATGGAAATGTGGACCGCAGAGCAACAAATACTGATGTCTATCATCGATCAGCTGTGGATATTTTTTGCAGGGCCTCGAGGGATGTCGTCTTTAAACCGAAAATTTTTGATAATATCCAGGAGGAGAGTTTTGAGAATTGGATGGCATATGAGCGCAGAAAAAGTAGACTCAGTGATGGAAATGATGGGTTGAGATTATCGATGCGGATGCACCACAGATCGAGTCTCATGCTCCTTGAGCCACTTCTCATTATCCCGGATTTTCCCACCCCCAGAGAAATTCGAGAGAAAAATAGAATTGCACATAACGAGCATGTGAAAATAGTGAGGATTGTTATTGCCTATACTCTATCATTTTTTCTTCTAGTGATTGTTACATTTTACATTGTTTATTTTGCCTGATACTTCTGCTTTTCTCCGTCCATCGAATAATTATTGTGGAGTACAAAAATGAAGTCACTGAGCAATTCCGCTCAGTCCAGCGCGTATATTTTTTTTTCTTCGCGGGAAGCTCTTCGTTGGCATTTTTTCACCGGATTTGAGAAAAATCAGGTTGAGGAATTTCGATGGAAAAAAATTGACGACAGAATGGGGTTGTAGGGGAAATATATTGCTTTTTTTTTATTGAAAGTTAAAGGGCAGGTAAAAATTTTTCAATATAATTTTATTTTTTCTGTCTATTGATTTTAGTTGGAATCCGGAGAGAACTCGATTTTAATTCATGATTTTTTACGTTGTTTTGTTTATTTTAAATTTAGATGGTTTGTTTCTGGTTTGAAATGTTAACTGTATGTGATGTTTTATGAATGAAGTAATATATTTTATTTGACTTCCAAGGATGTAAAAAAACCTATCGGGTGATAATCAAAGTTTATTATAAGACGTGAAATTGTACAAAAAGCATATTTTCTTAAAACTCCGAGAAAAGACTAAAGTGAGATATCAAATACAAATATTTTTCCATAAACGAATCAATAGTCTTCATCTGCGTGTTGCTGTACTGAATAAATATTTTATTCGCTTTTAATTGAATCTACCAATTTATGGACTAGTCTTGGAAAATCTTGTTCGATGATTATTGTTCGGGGATCTGTACTTGTCCAATCAGTGCTAGGGAGCAATAAAACTGCCGAATGGAGTTAATAATCAATGAAATATGGGAAATAAAAATCTATTAATCTATTAATCTTGCTCTTTTGATTAATTTCTAATATGAATTTATTCAACTCTTGATAGCATTACACAACACATTACATCATGATATTCATGAAAAATTTTTTCCTAAGGCAGATATTTCCATTATTTCATAACATAATTACATCAAAAACTGCCTATGAATGAATAAATACTATTGACTTATCATCATTGCAATATATTATCTCCTAATTCCTCCAATTTTCTCTAAACTTCAATATAAAAATTTGACCAAAACTCCGAGACTTCACACATCATCAAATATTCGTCTGGGAGGACCAGTTAACCAACTGGAATTTGATGATGTGAAATTCCTCGTTTGGTCGTTACGTGAATCATAAAAATCAGCTGCTTGATAGCCACCATCGTAATTATTTACACTGTACGAATTAGCACTGTCATAGGTAGTACCAACGTAGTATTCACTGGGTTCAAAATCTCGCAGGAGACCAGCCCTAGCTGATTCCGTGGACTCATCTCTCCGGAGTGGTCTTACAGTGTCACTTCCCTGACGACTATTTCTGTATCTAGACGATGCTGATGTTGGATTTATGAATCGTTCCTGAAATTCACGCCTGCGTGTCACCGAATCCTCGGCTCTCTGTCGTTTTCTTCGTTCCCGAAGAATAAGCTCCCTTCCCTCATCAACAAGATCAGTGGTGAGCTCATCATCCCCAAGAAACTGTTGAAACCCAAGTACATTCAAGAGTCTACTACCAACGCTAAAATAAGTAGCCAAACAAAAAGCTAAAATAGCCATTGGAAAATAAACATTGAATCCATCCGAGATAATGGATATGACATCCATATGTCCCATAACTTGGGTATAATGAGTTTCGAGAATGTGCGTTTTGATAATATGCGAGTCCATATGAATGAGCCCAAGAAAATTGAGACACATCGGTGGTGTTAGACGACAGAGCATCATGCCACTGAAGATGAGACTGTACTCATTAGTTTGATGATGGGGTGCAAGATAATAAAGATTCAATAAGCGTATCTTCAATACTGTAGAATATGCACAGTAGCACAGATATGCAATAATAACAGTGGAGAGTATTTCAATCGTGAGATAATCGTATTTAGCTTTAGCCAAGTTTAAAAACTGTGCAAAGAGGGACAAAACGGGGGATTTATTGAAGAACGTCACTTCAGACCAGACAACAGCAACTGAAAGACATCCAGCAACAACAGCAATTGCTCTCTGCACATAACTCTTTATCATACACTTCCAGTACCACTCGACTGTTGGATTGCAGATGATTCTTATGTAGAGTGGTCGAAGTTTTCCGAATGAAGATTTGAATCTTCTGTCGTGATTCGACAGATTATTGGCAATATCCTCGAGTTGGAAAATCTTCTCCATCAGAATTCCCCACTGGGTTTCAGTCCTCTGGAGGGTCTGAAGAGCTTTGATAGTCTGTCTGTGAAGTCTGATCAAAGCTTTCTCCGATGGGCCATCGAGTGGGGTATCGTCTGGCAATTGTCTCCTGCTTATCTTGTCCTTCACTTCGACAGGAACTTTCTGGAAAATAGTCTCAAGATTTCTGTAGAATGGGTGATTGGGTCCTATCGCAGCGGATGCTGCGTGGAGAGACTCCAATATGTCATCCACAGTCTCCTCAGCTTCACACTTCTCCAGACTTAATTTTGATGCCTTGAAATAACTGTACTGGAGCTTGTAAGGGAGTTTACTGGAGTTCCAGAGGCCTCTGGGGACTTCCACCAGGGCATAACCGAGCAGCAACACCAGGAGAAATAAACCCCAAGTGTTCGAGGCTGAGGAGGCGATGGCCTTCAATTTCTGCCCGTCCAAATTCTGTCCTGGTTTGAGGGCAATGTAGATCAACAGAATTCCACAGATGAATAAGTAACTTCCGTAGTAAATTGCGTTGTCAATTAACGCTGACTTGAGCTTCCCTCGGATTGTAAAGTCTCCGGCTTTTATGTACGACTGCATCAGGGGAAGGATCAGCCACGTCAAGCACTGAGACGTCCAGTACACTATTCTCCATAAATTGGGGAAAACGTTGTCTGGAACACTCGACCACGGTTTCAAACAATTGGTCGAGGGAACAGTACCATTTGATTCAAGAATTTGATTCGACGAATTTACCACAAGATTTTTCTCCATGCATTGTCGGTACACGGTCTGAAAAATTACAATGATTAATTAATTTTCCCTAAATAATAAATTACTTTCGAAAAATTTCACAGGCAATCGACTTTCCAATAGCTTCGTCGATCGAGATGTTCCTTTGTACCTCTACATCTCAAACTCAGACGATTGAGACTTTTTTTTTGAGTTTCGGAGATGTTTCGAGAAATTTAGGGAGAAATATCGACTCACCGAGGAAACATCTAGGGGCAGCACGAATATAATCAATAATGAAAAGTACCAAGCGACAAGCACCGATAATGTGACAACAATATGATTCCTGAATACATTTCCATATCTGTAGAGTAGAGTCGCAGCCAGACAAAACGCCAGGACAATTTCCGTTACTAGAGGACCCACGCTCATTTTTATTTATTCCTTCTGACTACCACCATTTGAATAATTCAATTGAATTACTTGTCTCTGCTCTCAGTGCTCTGGTCTATTTCACGGTTAGCTTTTATCTTCTCATTGGCCTCTTTTTGCATTTTCTCCAATTTCTCAAGTGACACTGACTTCAGTGGAAGTAATTTTGGTTTGCACAGGATGTACTCGAGGGTTTCTGTTTCATACAGAAATGCCTGTTCTGGTATTATTACGTCGATTTCAGTACTGGATGGACACTCTGCTTCTGACATCTTATTGAAATATCAAGCAAGTCTAAAAACACAAGAGACAATAAGGAAAGTTATATTTTCATAACTTGAAATGACGTGGGAGGAAATTTTGTCACTGGAATTGAAATAATTAACACGTACACGATCACTCGATTTGCACTAGAAATTAGGTTTTTATTCTAATCGTTTTCATGTCGTTAAATTTTGCAGAATTTAAGAATAGAACCGATTTGGATTATTCGGAGATTATGCAATTTTAATGCACTTTATCCAGTAATTATTCCATTCAATTACTTGTTTTTTTAGTAATTGGTGACACGAATTTTTTTTAACAAAATCCATGTATTGACGGACACGACGTCACACCTAACCTGAGAAGTTTGTCCTAAGTGTTTCCATTTCGACCACTAAAAATCTCAAATAGCAGTTGGTACAATTGACATTTAATTACTCCAGTGTTCATATCGTACTTTGCTCTGTGATTTGGAGCGATTTGTCCGGTACTAAATACGTGCATAACGTCTGGGCGTTGTTTATCTCATTGAGCCTTGTCATCAACAAACAGAGAGTTATTTTAAAATTTGATAAAATGTCGTTCGTCTCGCCCATGCCAAGTCGCGATTTTTTGTGGGACGTCTTTCAAAGGTACGTTATAGTTCAATGACGTATTATGCTCCTCACGAGAGATTCATTGCGTCAGGCGTTGAATTAACACATTTCTCACAACTCATACCTCACAAGCCTTCCTGAAATGTCATCATTCCACGTCATATGATTTTGCTCCCCGACCTTGAGGCCCTGCCTCTTCCTGTAATTATCTCCTAACTCAAATGCAATCCTAAAAGGTATCTCACCTGTTGCAACTTTTGAATATTTATGAGAAAAAAATTTGTACGAAATGTGTAATTCTCCAGTGAATTGAAACAATCACTGGATCATTGCCAAGATTTTTATCTGGAGTTATTGGGGTATTTCAGAGTTGATAAGGATCGATCTGGAGCAATCAGTGCAGATGAATTGCAGCAAGCACTTTCCAATGGCACGTGGACACCATTCAACCCCGAAACCGTTCGTCTAATGATCGGTAAGTTTTATCATTTCGTAATTCAAAACCTTGGGTAATTAGTGAATGTGTACTGGGACCAGAGAAAACGCATGACACGAAGTAGGCTACGTATTACGAAAGATCACAATAAAGTCAATGTCCCAGTTCTTTCCACCTGGGGTTCACTACACATTTAATAATCAAATTAATTAATTATATCGAATTTTTATTCATCAATTTTTTTTACCGAATTAAAATGTTTCTAACGATTTTTAATTGACATTGGCTGGGACGTTGACTATCTCTACGAATATCCATGACAAAGATACTCAAGGTATTTTCCCTGGTTCTTGTTCTGTTCGGCCAGGTATGTTTGACATTGAAAAAAGTGATCCAAATGAAACAGGTATGTTCGATAAGAGCCAGAATGGAACAGTGAGCTTCGATGAGTTCGGAGCTCTCTGGAAATACGTGACAGATTGGCAGAATTGCTTCAGATCTTTCGACAGAGATAACAGTGGCAACATTGACCGTCACGAGCTAAAGACAGCACTCACGAATTTTGGATATCGTCTGTCAGAAGGCCTCATTGATATGCTGATTAGAAAGTACGATCGTTTGGGAAGGGGCACCATTTACTTTGATGATTTTATTCAATGCTGCATTGCGCTCTATGTAAGTAGGAACGATTTATAGGTAAATAAAAATTTGTATTCATTGTTATTCATTATTTCAGACCCTGACATCAGCTTTCCGTAAATTCGACACCGACCAGGACGGAGTCATCACAATTCACTACGAACAATTCCTGAGTATGGTCTTCAACTTGAAAATTTAGTTGATTTTTACGAAATAGATTCCGAAAAACAACAAATATTCCTCGCAACATCAAATAACAGAAGGGAAATTGTCAAAAAAATATTCAATACGCGCCTGGTGCGTGGAATTATGTGTTACGTCTGTTCTACTCAATTGAATCTGCTGTTAATTTTATTTTTCCTTCTGCACATTCCCATTTTTTGATTCAATATCGAGAGTTCTCGATTTGTCCGATGATGATCGTATAGAAGGCCTTGTTCCAATATTTTTTCTCTGCGTGAATTGCCAAATTCGATTAAGTATTGCCGAGTATTATGTAAGAGAGATATTATTACGGAATGATGTGGAGGAAATAATACATCGTTATCTTAAAAAAGGGAATCTCAATGTTGAATGTAACGTGAAATATTTGATGATTAGACGAGCGAGGCTCGTGACGTAAAAATTCTGAAATAATTCAATGTTTCAAATGTCAAAATGTTCCTAATTGCGTAAGGATAAACTTATTCAGCCTTATGAAATCAAAAATATAAAATTATGCATTGAAATTGTCGTTTAGCTTATGAGCCAGACTGAAAAGGCAGCCGAGCGAAGAAATGTATCACAAACTGCAATCAAGTCATCCAATCACCGATAAATATTTACTCAGATAAACTAATTTAAAGATTATACTGTGACTATATTTTTTACTCTTCTGTTCAGGTCCATGTGAAATATCCCCGTGTAAAAATAAAAAACAAAGTATATAACAGATGTTGGAGTACCTTAATTTTTTTTTCACCTGATAATCACAGATATTTCATTAGTCAATCGATTAGAAATAACCAGGGCAATCACTAGTGAATTGTGTGGCATGTGTGAGGATAAAAAGAGAAGAGCATTTACACACTGGGGATGAGGAACGTGGAAAACGAAAAGAGTGAATTGAAACTACGTATACTAATTTGTTGGGCAGGGACTCGACAGCCGAGTGACTCCGCCTTCTATTTGCCTGCCAAGTCAAGAGTCACATAACTCACATCCAGAATGAGAAAGCAATACGATTTCATTTTCTTTTCTCTTAAAAAAATTTACAATTCTCGTCAACTTCATTTCTTCATGATCTTACTGCATCTTACTACATTATCTCTTCCATTATTATCAACCACAAAACTATAAACAATTTTTATTGAGTCGTTGATTTTACAAAATCCTTTTAGACTCCCCCATTCATAAAAATCGAGATATAGATATAGAGTATATATAAACGTGACATTTGGGATTGTAATTAATTTCTGGGATCAATGCGTGAAGCATTGAATTTTGGATGTACATCAATTTAAATCGACGGGCTTCACTATTTTCTGGATTTTATTTCTATTTCTTTAATTCCCTGGGGGTATACCTGGAGGAAAATCGGCAAATGGAAAATGGAGAATTCTTGCAGATCCATGCGGAAGCTGTGGATGTAATGGATGATTAAAAAAAAAAGGTATGAATACGAAATAAAGTGACATGCCCTGTGGAGGATAAGATCGGTTCGTTTTTTATTGTTTTTTCAATGAAAAATTGGGGGGGCATATTTTATTTATGTTATAAGCTCCGCCTTCGGCATCCGAGCGTCTGGTCCTGGGTGCCCGGCAGGGCAATTTGCCAAGATGATTCGAGCAACCGGTACGAGGCCAAGAAAATTTCTCTCTTCAAGTGTGGGTGGTTTTGTACAATGTAGGAGGGACCCACCAAGAAAACCACACCTTTGGTGTCTGAAGATTTCGTGGTTGGATGGCGTCGACCGAGGGGAAGAGGAAGAAAAAAAGAAGTAGAAAAAAAAAGTAAGAGGAAGATGATGCATTGGAGGGATGAAGGGAGAAGATGACAGAGGATGGCAGAGGATGGCAGAGGATGGCAGAGGATGGCAGAAGATGGTAGGGTGTTGTGAATAAAAGAGAGGAGCTAAAAGAAAAAAAAAGAGAAAAAATGATTGAAGAGAGGAGTGAAAAAGGGAAATGATGAGCCGTTGATAAGTCAAAAGCAGTGACTCGGGGTAAAGCACTTGTGTCCGTCGGTACTCTCATAGGAGCATCTCTCTTTTTCCATTGGTCTCGTTCCTTGGCGAGTGTTGCATTCTGCCCTGTGTAAAATCCGAGGGATTTTGGTCTCTGTCAGCGATCGGATAGCGAGGTGAAGACACCGGCTGTTGGCGAGTGTTCGGTAGCGCGACGATGAACCAAATCGTCAGGATATTCCCTCAACTCCCTGGCACCCAGTGAATATCAGCTGTGATTATACAAGACACTTTGAATTACGATTAATATAATACCACATCAGTGACAGTGACATCAGTTGTATCATGATTATTACAGCTGCTTTGGAAAATTTATTGGGGTGATACTGTGACTTGTGGAGACTGTCCGATCGGTTGGGGGTTGGTGATTATTTTCAAATTGTTGCGCGTTTTTTTTTTTATCTTTTATCGTTTCGTGATGGATATGCAGCATCATGATCAGAGGCATAGCATTTCCACGGATTGTTGTTATCAGCAGTGGCCGGTCCATCATGGACCGCCACATCCTCAGCAAATATCTACGATTCCATCACCCATGCAGCAGATGGAAGGTAAATCTTAGGTATTCCTAGAAAATCGATACTGATAAAATTAATATTCCGATTGCGATTCGCCTTAAAATTTTTCATATCGGCCATTACTCAGTTCTACCTTAAATAATCCGATTTCTAAAAATCGGATAATCGATTTCGAGAATTTCAATAATCCGAAAGCAGAATGTTTCTAGAATAACAATAAATCGATAAATTATGTATTAAAATTAAATCAAACAATTCGTAATTTATAAAAAATCGGAATTCATCGAAATTGGTGAAACTTGCACGATAATAAAATTGCAATTGTCCGTAATTGGACGTTTCTCGGAAGATCATTGTTCGAAAATCAGTCGATTAATGGATTAATTAATCCCAATTCCTTAAATAATTGACAATTGATTAAATATTTCTCTTTCCCAAATGAACTACCAATTTTAATAACAATCCAGATTTTTTTCTGTGGAGTACAATCACTGGGCGATTTAATTTTAACTGTCCTAAACGAATTCTTCTTTTAGCCGACCGAGTTCCCTTTTATTCCTCCAACTTGCAATGCACTTAGCGCAACATTTCAGACTGTTTCTTTGCATTGTTAACCGATACTCTGAATATCTCTGATTCGAGGACAATATTTTTTCCAGCTTGTCTGGAGACCGCTGGAAGAGTTAAGCCCTCTCGAAGCCCTGAGGATTCATCACTGGCCCCACCATCTGGTGCCTCAGAGACTCCCAGGAATGACAGCAACAATAATCACCGGAGGACCGATGATCTCGCAAATTCAACAGGTACACCTGATGAAAATCGATCAAAAAGACCTCTTCATCCTGCACTCGCTGGTGCCGGCGCTGCTCTTGAGGCAAGACCTCTCTGGGAAGAGTTTCATCAGCTGGGGACCGAGATGATTGTCACCAAAGCAGGACGAAGGATGTTCCCTACCTTTCAGGTTGATTAATAATCATTAGATCATTGGATCTGATCTGATGGGGATTTAATGGATTTTTGGATTTCTTTTTGAAATTGTTCAGTGTCGACTTTTTGGACTGGAACCAAATGCTGAGTACCTCCTTGTCATGGATTTCGTTCCCTGCGACGACAAGAGATACAGATATGCTTTTCACAGCAGTGCATGGGTGGTCGCTGGTCGGGCAGATCCTGTGTCACCACCGAGGATTCATGTACATCCTGACAGCCCAGCAAGTGGTGCACATTGGATGAAACAGCCAGTCACATTTGATAAACTCAAGCTGACGAATAATCAACTAGATGATAATGGACACGTAAGTGAAAATCCTTTCTCATTACTTCAATAGATTAATTGAAATTATCAAAGGGGATCGTCCCATTTTTTTTCATTCTTCGATCAATCAATTCAATAATTTCATTATTGTTAAATAGGGCAATTACTCCCTCAATATCTCAATAATTATTCAATATTCCGAATCATAAAATGTTACCGATCGAATTACGAATGCATCCATAGAATTCATCCTTTAATTTGTAATATTTTAAAAAATAATATAACGATATCGTAATATCTCGACTTGTAACATTTTTCGGGCTCATATTCTCGTAACGTAATATATTTACATCAAAATATTTTGACTTGCAATACTATTATTAAATAAAATTCAACGCGATAACCGGTGAATAAAATATGGAATAAAAAATGGAATAAAATATGGAATAAAAAATGGAATAAAATATGTAATAAAAAATGGAATAAAAAATGGAATAAAAAATGGAATGAATTTTCCTGGGAGACTGATAAAATAAAACTGGAGCGAGAAGTTGCTATCTATTTACGAATTGGAATAAATACTGTTGGTTCAGGGAGAGTTGCCACATAAAATATCTGTGGTGTGTGTATACTGCTGTGGGTTCCACGTGTTTGTCGTTTCGGACGAGTTCCCCTTAATTGACCTGAGATACGAGTCTGTGGTGAACCCCTCCAAGAAAATTATTGTAATGCTTCTGGGACTGAAAAATTATGGAAATAATTTTTCACTGGCCAATTGTCGAGACATAATTATGCATTTGACTCCCCAAGCTGGACTAGAGGGAGGATAAATAATCCTGTGAACACTCGGTGGATAGATAAAGAATTTTTATACGATTACGACATTTACAGCTAATGAAGGCGAGCGAGGAATTCAGCGAATGTCAGCGCGATTGGGCCACGGCCTCGATATTCATTCTCCACTAACCCATTTGTTTAAATCAATTCAACATAAAAAACGACATCTTTATATTTTGTTATTCCATTAACAATTCATCAGCGATATAATTAATTTCGTCGGAGATATCCAAATAATAATTACTTCAGTCAAATCCTGCAAGTCAAGTTCTCGTTAAACAATTAAACTTAAATTAAACAAGTATCCTCTCTTCGTTACATAAAAACAATTTTTCATGTGTTAAAAATGATAAAAATGAGAATAACACTCGCCCCATCGATTGCGTTCGTTATCACTTTTAATTGGCAGTGGCAGGCGCCACGAGGGGATGAAAGGAATCCGAAAAATCCGGAGCGTTCAGACAGAACAAATTTATTTGAATTTTTTCCTTTCTTCTTGTCACGTGAGAATGAAAAATGTCGTGGTGCGGTTAAAGCCAACTGAATCGAGCCGTGAAACGTCTCCGGGGGAAAAATAATTTCAGAAAGGGGTGATTAGGATTAGGATTTCTTAATTGACGCCAGATTATGAAATTTCTGGTTGATCTCTGGTAGAGACCCACGAGATGGGGATGGCGGTGGGTTATATTTTGTTTCAAACTGGAAAAATAATTTTTTTAGGGGTGAGGAGGGGTATTAAAGGGAGCAGCGGGGTGTCGCTTTCACTCGAAAATCCTCGGCGTTTGTTCAGATCACCACGTGTTCAGGGGAGTCTTTGGAAGCACGTGTGCTTGAGAGGGTGTCGTATTCCTTCAGAATATCTCAGTCGTACAACACTTGGGGCATCATGGGCTTTGGTGGGTTTACTTTTTACACTAATTAGTCACTGGGATGCTTCAGCCTGTCAAACATCGTGGCCGCCCCCTGTGGTTTCTCTTCCTCCTCATGTGTCCTCTTTCCTTGTTCATTATTATTATTCACCATTTTTTTTATTGTTATTTATACAGCATATGAGATTTCAAGATCATCATAACTTTCTTCCGCAACTCGGGTTTATCCAACGGGAGAAAAATGTCTTGGTCGTGTGAAAATTTTTGCGGTATCCCTCGAAGTGCTGGAAAAAATCTCCACGCGAGGAAGTGGCGGTGTATTTTTAAACATGTGGAGATTATTTCGTAAATACTGATGCTAAAAATATGAAATTCGGAGGTGTAATTGGGATTTTGTGGCGTAATTCTGAGGGAAATGCCAGTCCGAGTTTATTGTTTATGATTTATTTTATTTTACCGAGTGTATGGAAAAATTAAAAAATTATTTGCTGAATTTGAATTATTTTGGGGTGGGGTGGATATTTATAGGTGATTGGGAATGCTATGATTTTCCGGCGGTTTTTCTCAGATTTTTGAAAATTTATTGAACTTCAGGAAAAATACAGAAAAAATAGGGTCATGGAATAATGATGAATAATTATAAAATGGATATGTTCTAGATAATTCTGAACTCAATGCACAGATATCAACCCCGTTGTCACATAGTGGTGGCACCCTCACCCCCAGGTTCGGCACCGGACCCTCGAACCGAGAACTTCAAGACCTTTTCATTCTCGGAGACTCGATTTACTGCGGTGACAGCCTACCAAAATCATCGGATAACTCAATTAAAAATAGCCAGCAACCCCTTCGCCAAGGGTTTTCGAGACTGCGAGCCCGACGATTGCGATACATCGAACTCCACAGGTGTGTCTCCACAAAATCCAGCGAAGAGACCAGCAACAGGTAGCACACCGGGAAATGATAGTACATATCAGAGTTCAGTCCAGCCAGTACCAACGCTATCAAATTCAGATCATCATCATCACCATCAGTTCTACAGCAGTGCACATTGGAATTACCCGGGACACCATCAACCGACGCACATCAATGTCGCTGGACATTATTCACCGCATCATCCGCATCATGGAGCTCCACTTTATGGCCCACGATAGTATCTTTTATTACCGGAAATGAATAAAAAAAAATTGTGGAACTGTTTTGAGAATGAAATACCAAAGAATCTTGTCAACGCGGTAATTGGACTGTTGTATAAATATTTTTTTATTGATTCAAATGACGGAGTGGGAAGTTGAAGTGGGAAAGAAAAATTATAAATTGAATTGATTTTCAGATAAAATTAATCTCTCAAAGTGTCACACTCTCTCATATTTTTCGTTCAATTAAAAATCAAATCAATTCAGAATAATTCCCTCAACTCCAATTTCCCAAAGGTGAATATTTATCGTAGTTTTATCGTTAAAGTTATGTTAGTTATTATTATTTCATCCTAAACTCTAGGATCGTAGCTTTCAAATAGTCGGATTTAATACCATAAATTTAGAATGCACGTGTTCCAAAAAAATTGAGTCATAACTGAAGAGATCATCCGACAAGAATAACAAATAAAAGCGTACCTGTACTATAATTATTTGGATTTAACTTTAACCGAAATTACAGAATTGTAATAAAAAAGATTTTGTTATTTTTCGACTGATGATTTCCTGGGGTTTAACATGATTTATTTGACAATCTGTATTAATCCGCTAAAACCACATGCCTAAACAACAACGAGGAGATTCTTGATTCCCGATAATGAAGATCAATCGTACTATTCACGAGGGATTATTTATCACCTCAAAATGCCTCGACATTCAATGAAAAATCAATGAAGAGGAACCAAAGACCGGACGAAAAAAAAAAAGTGTTCAAGTGCTGGTAAACGTTGGAGATCATGGAATCACACAAACCAAGCTGATTGTCCACAGTTGACTGGTAAAACAAAGTGCCTTTTGTAGGAGCAAAGTGGATCTATTTATATTGGCTTGTCTCAAATGCCAAACGAGCCAAAAACTTAGTCCGCCACACGTTCCCAAATAAAAGACGCATATGTACCGTGACAAAACTCGTTTGTTAATTGCCTCAATAAATTATCCAAAATGAACCTCGTCCATACGACCATTAGCTAAATTAATAATAAAAAAAGTATTATGTGATTGTTTACACTGAATAAAAATATTCTGGTGCCAAACTATTGTCTTGTATTTTTACCGACCACTCATTACGAAATCTAGTAAATTGCCAAGTCGTTTAGGTCTGCAGGGGAAAAAAAAGGAGATGAAGACAAAGTTTGCATGGTGAATGATTTGGTTCGGGGTTGAGAGTTGAAGTCTTTGGTAAGTTATGGGACAGGAACTAGAAACAAAACGATGGTTGGATGAATACTGGGTTGACACTTTGTGTCAGTGATTGATGAGAAGCACGGGAGTCAGGCAGTGTAAACATATTAGCGGTTCTAGCTGCCAGAAAAGTATTCCAAAATGCTAGTTACCATTGTGTCATTCATTTTCTACTGTCACGAGAAATTCATTACAATAATCAAATCACAACAGCTACAGAAAGAAAATAAAACAAAATGCTATTTGAAAAGAAATATTACAACACGAACTAATTAATCCACAATTAATCCACACTTAATCCATAATTAATACATAACTAATTTCCAAATAATCAGCTCCTCATTTTTTTTTTACTAATTACTCATTTGGTCAATCATTTTTTTTTTTGTGCATTTATTGCAACTGCAGTTATTTAATGAAGTTTGAGTGTTAATTTTCATAATTGTGACTCATCGTAAAGAATTTTCCCGGAATCGATCTGCCAGGCGGTCTTTAAATTAAATAGCGGTTGTTTAATGAAGTTCAAGTGTTAATTTTGGATTTAAACACTGAGAGTTGCACGTAAAGAGCTACAGAGACGACGAGATGTTCGTCGTAGCATAACGACGACGGCAGTAAAATTCGTGTATTCTTTTCATCTTTGACCTCCTCCATCTATTTCCTTTAGACTACTTCAAGATCATTCCGAACTCTCCAACAGTTGTAAATATTTCAACGGCAAATAAACAACGTATATGATTGCAAAAAATTGGAGAATACCCGGGCTAAGTTCTGGGTGTTTCTCTTTTGTACTGTTGCATTTAGTGGAATTCTTCATTTTTTTGTTTTCAAGTGCTTGATGACCCTAGGACGAGAAAAAAAAAATAAGTACCAAAAGGTCGGGTTTCCTGGGCAAAAAATAGAACAGTTCCTCCACTTCAGTTTTTCCCATTCGTCTTCCTTGTTCTTGTGCGGCAAGAACAGTTCAGTGATTTTAAAATTGATATTCCATTGAGAACAATGACTTCTTCAATTGATCATTTCAATCAATTCCGTCATAATTCAGTCAAAAATTTCGGTAATACTTCACTTTAATCCAGCAATATAATAAAATAGTATAAATAATGTAATTATGCAATATTTGCCATGGAGAATTTTGAAAAATTTTCCGTCATTTCCCGTCACCTGTTGTTGTTTAGTCAAAATTGCAATTTTTTAAACTGGAACGTATGATGTATTTTTCATTGTATCGAAAGGTTTCGCAATGCGTATTTGCGGGGCATGAATTATTACGTGCGTATGCAAACATGAATGGAAAAAAAAGTGGGTCATTCTCATGCAAGTGGTTTCCCAGTTCACAATATGCAACATTGTGGCTGAATTATTTGGTGAATAGTCGAACAAATAATGAAATGATACCCTGGGGTTGATAAACCCTTTCATCAACCGGAATTGGTTGTTCATTCATTCGGACAAAAAGTTGTCGGATGCTCAGGGGTTTTGACTGTTTAACACGAATTCTCGTGAAAAAAGAAAGATGTAGAATCATCAGGACAATATATTTGTCACTTTATTTGCTCTGTGACAAATTAATCGTACAAAAATGCATTCCACGGGGTTGTGTGCGGATGGACATTTTTTTCATCTTCCTTTCAATTTTTTTGCAGACACTTATTCACCAATTGTGTCATCTCGGTGGATGCACCCACGAGAATCGTGAATCCGTCATCATTTTGCTTCCTCCCCATTCGGGGAAACAAATTCACTCAGATTTCGGAGAAAATTGTTTTCACTCAGCGTGACTATAATTGTGTGAAAGTCGAGGTTCACAGTTTCTATTATTTATTATCAATTTTTAATTTCATTGAACGGCGGTAATTAAACCTGCAATTGACCATCGAATTACGGAATCAACCGAGAGACATTTACCGATTATTTTTATTACAAAAGACAATTCAATTTCTTTATTATCAATTAAAAAATCATTTCTCCAGTTCAATCTCTGTCACTATTTTAATTACATTCCAATTATAACAGTCATTCCGTTTTTTTTTCTGTTTGAGAAAAACAATTTCACACAATTCCTCAATGTTACAAATTAACGTTAATAATTATTGAGTGATTATAGCAATACGATTTCAATGAAAAATGTGAATCACTTGAAATAGGAATGATAATTGGTGTTCGCAAATATTTTCAAATGATTTTCTTGTTCAGTCGAAAGGGATTCGGTTCCGGTTCGATAATGCGAGTTGACATCCGAATAGTTTTCACAGAAAGGAAAGGCCAAAAAATAGAAAGGAGTGGATGATTGGATAGTTGAATGGATGAAAGAGGAAAGAAAATAAGAGAAAAAAAATTTTTTAATGCTGGCAAGCATCGCGACGCCAGTATGAGACTCGCACGCGCACCAGGGATATGGTTGCAATGACAGATTTACAGATTCCAGCCTCTGCATCCACATCCACAGTCTCTGTACTCTTCCTCTTTGGATACTCTCAAAGCAGACTCCATACCCCAATGTAAAGGGCTTTTCCTCTCGCTTGTACGTCAAATCGCACCTCCCATGTTTATGTTTAAAGCTTCGTGAGTGCCTTTAAACCAAAACATTTGCCATTTATTTTGATTTTTCATCTCAACGTTAATATCCTTTCCCTCCTTGTCGTCGAGTTTATAAAAAGAAATTCAAAACTATTCACTGTCGAGATAAATAATCATTATCAAGGTGAAAAATAAAAAATCCAGTACGTGACTGGACGTACTGCATAAAGTTTTCATAATTTTCATCACGCTCCATCGGGATCGGAGTCGATAATTATCCAGAGTAATTAGTATTTTCTGATAAATAAATGGAGGAGCATTTTTTTTAAGGACGGAAGATATCAATCGTCACGAATATGCGACTCGAAGACAGACGCTGAACGGGTGCAAAGATCCCGAACGAAAAGTTTACCTTAGCTGTGATGTAAATAACAGAGGGTGAAAAAAAAAAGAGGTTGATCTCTTCTTCTGGGACTGTCGTAATTTAGTCTTGCAGTGTAAGTGAGACGTTGGAGATGACAGTGTTCCGCCAACAATTCTCCGTATTTAGTCTCAATGATTCTTTCAAGAAATATTGAGGAGGAGAATTGAAAATAAAAGTTTCTTCATTGACAACTGTAAAAAAAAAATATACGTAAATAATTCCACGTGATATATTGCATTTTCATCCGAAAATATATCTCACACATTAAATATTTATATAAATAATATATCTATATACATATGATGCATACGAAAATCCATGTATCTCTAATAAATTGCATTTCCAGTCGGAGTATAATATTATTAATATGTCATTTACAGATAGAATAATTTATACATTATATTATATTGGGTAGATCGTCGATGATTGATATTTAGGGAATATTATATTTTATTCTGAAAATGTAATTTTTGGTGGTATATTGTGGTGTACCGGGGTTTTCGGTAGTCGGCGCACATATCCGATCTCGCCGCTGGAATCCTCATATGTCTGTCAACGCTGCATCCCAACACCTCTAGGAGTTCGAGTCACTTTCGCTACTCCAAGTATCTTATGCCACGTTATTTCACCCTCTCGTATTTTCCTCCAACGGGCAATCCAACGAATACCTACAACCAGAATATAACTCGTTATTTGTTACTTCAATTTCGGCAATCGCTCCGTTCTGTTAATGACCAATTACGCACCCTGGCGCATGCGTTTTTCATCTTGTGCGCACGTCTCACGGAAAATCCCATTTTTCTCAATAAATTATGAACAAATACTGGAATATTAATCTTTGATAATAATTCGAAATTGGGGGAGTAGAGCTTGAGGTTTGAGAGGGAGAAATAAAAAATGGGAAATTATTGAAGAGACAGCTTTTTATGCGGATTAATTAGAAACAAGTCCTTGAGTGTAAAAATCGAATGATTATACCTCTGGTGATGGATAAATAAAAAAAATAAAAACAAATCGTTCATGTTTTTTTCGTACAGCGCACTATTTTCCCGGTAATAATTCGAATTTTTTGTTTTCCACTCGTGCAGCTTCAGATGAAGATGTCACCACTTCCTGGAGAGCTGTGTTGATAAAACAGTTGGATAGGAGCTAAAGCTTGTTGATATCGCTGTGTGTCATGTCAGACATTCGAGAAGAAAAAATAAGTGATCTTCAGTATTTAGTGACGCATTAATCTGTAAAAATCGAGTGTTCAAACAATAATAGTCTCTCGGACAATTTTTTTTTCTATTTAGTTGCCTAATAATTTAGGTAACTGAAGAAATAGAAAAACAGTGACAGTCACCCAGTGGATAACCTCCATTATAACTTCTAAATTGGGGACAATTTAATTGGGAGATGTATTCACCACTGAGTACTCCAGGTTCTCAAGCCCTGGAGGCAGCCCGAAAAAACCCTGATCTCCAGATCTTCAAGAAACCGAGTGGAACACCTCTGCGATCAAAAAAATTCAAGGCAAAAATTCTTGACGAAGAGGCGTACGTGGAGCGTATGGGAAAAATCATAGAGCGAGACTTCTTCCCGGATCTGGAAAAGTTAAAAGCTCAGAACGATTACCTGGCAGCATTGGAGCAAAATGATGTGAAAAAAATGCGCGAGTTGTACGAGAAATACAGCTCAGGTCGTCCTGTCACCGAGAGAGTATCAAGTCCAGCGACATTCGAGACACCTCTCCGAGAGGAACCCGGTGAAATATCCGACAGCGAAAGTGTCATTGCAAAATCAGAAAGCACTCTGGATGATGGTGTGAAAGACAGGATTGGATTGGACAGCTTTTTGAGTACTCACACTAGCGAGGACAATGCGAGCTTCGAGGAGATGATGGAAGAGGCTGAGAAAAGACAGAGGATAAAATATTCGTGGCTCTATGATGTCGAAGAGAAGTCAAAGCTACTGGCAATTGAGGCGAACAAGATAGCAGCTCTTGGGGATGGAAAAGGGATAAAAAAGCCCCTGTCACTCGACACCTGGAGCTACAAGAATAAAAATTACATAATGTATGTCCCCGATGGAGTGGAACTGACTCCAGATGAGAAAGTAGAAATGGCCAAGAGGAAGCAAGAAGTTGTCCATGATAACACTAGACTCACTGTCAATCCATTCAATGAGAAACAGAATAAAGAGACTATTAATGAGTTGGCAAAATGCCAGTCGAAGGTGAATGATGGAAAAATAGGAGTTGATGGGAAGGAAATAGTGAGGAATCCAACGCCGCGGATTAATGGCTTCAGTTTTGTGGCCACGCCGAGTCCTAGACCTGGGGAATGTGACAGTCCTTTGATGACTTGGGGGCAGATTGAAGGGACTCCTTTCAGGTTGGATGGTGGTGATACACCCCTGTTCAGGAGCAATCAGGGCCCCTCGTTCAGGATGGCTGAACCACCCAAGAGGGAAAAAATAGCACTGCAGTTGGCGGAAAAGGCAGGGGAAAGGCACAGAGACAGGAAGAATAAAGCTCTCGAAGCAGCCAGAAGATCTTTTGCCACGTGAGTATTTTCGCATTATATTTTTGAATTACAGAGTGTTCTCTAATTTTTATCGTGAATTATTTGTCCTCCGAATTACGAAATTCACGTAATTTTTATCGAAGTCTTTCTGTTCGTGCCGTTTTAATAAAAATCATTCCGAGTAACAATAATTTTTCTGGTCGCAGTCCGTCACCCAGGAGTTTATCAACCATTGATCGTCTGAGCTCTATGTCACCAGCAGCAAGAAGACTGGCTACCCAGAAATTAAAAATAATCAGTACTCCCACACCTCGGAGAACACCAAGAACTCCTTCAATCGGCGTTAAAACAACGAATTTAACTCCAAGATTTACATCCGGCAGAACTCCAGATCTCTCAGATAATCAGCGTCAATCTCGAAATATCATACTGACGGATAATCTTCTCAATCTTCCACAGAGACAGCGAGCTGCCGATTTTTTTAACAAATGAAGATCCCCTTTCACGTGCAAAATACTTATTTATATTCAGTGTAAAAATCTCATACCTCATTACTAACTATTGTAAATACATTTTTTTCCTGTTTGACTCGATGTATTCTTGACGTTATGACCCAATTTCCCGATTGATCCGGAAGTTATTGTTTATTGATAATTGTTTTGAGCAGAAGTCACGTCTGATGAGACACGCGACAAATTGAACCCCGGGAGAATGGAATGACGCAGTCTGCATTTTTATCATGAAACTGGTAACTGCTCTTCTCGTTTTCCTCCTGATACAGGTAAGATATCTATGACATTAACATATGCACCAGATCTAATTGAACATAAATTTTATGTGCAGAATGTCAATGGGATCAGACTTGGCCTTATGAATGGAAATGTGAAATATCGAGGCAACAATCTTCGACTTGGAAAAATCCTGACGAACATTGCGATCGTTATCAACGTACACCCCAAGAGTCCAACATCGATTGATGAAATCGCTAGACCCGATCAGAAGCAGACTATTGATCTTTCCAATAATCGTTGTACTGTTACCATTTGATATGAATTAATAAAAGATATGCATTTTTTTACAACTCATGTGGTTTTTTCATTGTCATTTACTCCCGTCTATATAATACCCCATCGGTAAAATTGTTTTCAATATTCGAAAAATCGATATCGAAAATTTGCAAGTAAATAATAGACGTCTTGCGTTAATTTTTAGATTTCAAATTTCCTCTGCCGATTTTTTTGCAAGTCTCGGCCGCAAAAATCATACATAAAAAAAAATACTTTTTTTGCAGTTTCTGTTTGAATTATTTCTAACGTCATAACGTCAGAGGCTCTTTGATAAATTCTGGACTTGACTTATTGCGTGGAATAATCATTTCAATCCTTTGAAGATAAGAAGAGACAAAACGAAGAATTTGTATGGGTAATGGCTTAAGAATAAATTAGATAATCAATCAGTGATGAAAATCCGATAAAATTAATCATATCCAATAATCAATTATGAAAGAGTTCAATGGACTTTATAAACTGGAATGAATTGCAGTTGTTGCAGAGTAAAGCGGTAATTTTGCATCAGCCATATCAAAGCAGATGATGACATTCAAATTAACCGATCTACGGTGTACGGTTGTCCACCCACTGACACAAAACAATAACAAATAATATAAACACGTCTTAAATCCTGTTATAGTTAACAACAAACAAATAAAGCGGGATATTCTCGAGTTTTGCAATTCAACATACCACAGACCCGGAATCAAATACAAAAACAAAAATTTCTTTGAGATTTCTCCGGGAAGCCACGAGGAAGTGGAACTGGAACTCTTCCTGCATCAAGCCCACAAGAGAAGAAGAAAACAAAGTATTTCCCAACGATCTACAAGAGGACTAACGTATAAAAAGAGTGGATCATGCGTACTGAGAGATTAGTTAGCATCGAGAATTCAATCCGCTAGTATTAAAAAAATAATACTGAAGCGGATATAATGCAGATTATCCGTCTAGGACTAGTGCTGTGCGCTGCAATAGCAGCTGCATCGGCGAATTGTGGATCAGGGATATCAACTTTATTTGCATCAGCAGTTGCAATTAATGAAGCGGTAAGACAAAGTGCGGCAACAACAGTTCCATCGACTACCCTCGTGAGTTCAGGACTGTCAGATTGCAAAGGAATACCAGCGATAGAGCCGAATTGCGGTGCATCATCAGGTACTCAGTATGTACCTGAAGATGATTCAGTTTACGGACCAGATGGGGGATCAACACCAGTCGAGACGATAACAGACGATAACTCCGATAAATCATCACCGTAAAGATTTTCTCCTCTTAAGAAAAAAACAGTAATTCTCAAACACTCGATCCTCTGAATAATTTTGACTTCTTTTTTTTCTGCAGCTTCCAACCTATCGGCGATCTCTGTTCTCCCTCGTCCAGCAGCAAAGATATCAAACCAATTGTCTTTCCCGCTCGTGCAGATATCCCTACACCTGATGGGCTTGGATTACACAGAGCGAAGGTTAATGTTGATTTTATCCAAAATCCTCTCTCCACGTACGGTCCAAGTGATAGTCCATATTACTCACCATCAAGTGGTCCAGTAACATCACGCCTGCCAAACCAAGATCCATCATCATCTAGCGGGCCAGGAGGGTCAGATTCATCTAGAGTTATTGGTTTTGGCAGTTCCGGGCCAGGCAGTCCTGGTAGCCAAGGTTCTCAATTAGGGTTCGGAGTTTTCGGAGGTCTTGCTGGACCATATGGACCCTATGGACCATTTAATATTTATGGTAGCAAACCAGGTGTATCAGGAGGATCAGGTCCACAATCAGAAGGCATCGGTTTTGGTGGTGCCGGCAGTGGGCAATTCTCCGAAGGCTCATACGGACCATACGGACCATACGGACCGTTTGGCGTTGATGGCAGCGGAGCAGGTGGACCAGGAGGATTAGGTCCTCAATCAACACTCATTGGTTTCGGTGGCGCCGGCAGTGGGCAATTCTCTAATGGAGCATACGGACCATACGGACCATACGGACCGCTTGGCGATGATGGCAGCGGAGCATGTGGACCAGGAGGATTCGGTCCTCATTCAAGACTTGGTTTCGGTGGCGCCGGCAGTGGGCAATCCTCCAAAGGAGCATACGGACCATACGGACCATACGGACCATACGGACCGTTTGGGGTTAATGGC
>NW_011887804.1:437356-438482 GCF_000806365.1 Fopius arisanus | reverse complement strand
ACGGACCATACGGACCGTTTGGCGTTGATGGCAGCGGAGCAGATGGGCCAGGAGGATTAGGTCCTCATTCAAACTCACTCATTGGTTTCGGTGGCGCCGGCAGTGGGCAATTCTCTAAAGGAGCATACGGACCGTACGGACCGTACGGGCCATACGGATCATACGGACCATTTGGCGTTGATGGCAGCGGAGCAGGTAGACCAGCAGGATTAGGTCCGCAATCAAGACTCATCGGTGCTGGTGGTGCCGGCAGTGGGCAGACCTCTGCAGGACCATACGGACCATACGGACCATTTGGAGTTGATGGTAGCGGACCAGGTGGACCAGGAGGATTAGGTCCTCAATCAGGACTCATCGATTTTGGTGGTTCCGGCAGTGGGCAGTCCTCCAGAGGGCCATACGGATCGTACGGACCATTTGGTGTATATGGCAGTGGACCAAATGGACCAGGAGGACTTGGAGTTCCTGGTGTCGGACAGTCCCCGAGTGGATTATATGGATCATTGCCATATGGTGCTTACGGCAGTGGACCAGACGGTCTAGGAGGGCCAGGAGGATCAGGACTTCCAGGCGGGCTACAAGGACTAGGAGGACGTGGATTATCAAGCAAACTAGGAGAATCGGGATTGTCTGGCAGACCGGGAAGCCTGGGATCAAGACTCACCGGTGCTGGTGGCGTCGGCAGTGGGCAGACCACCAGAGGACCATACGGACCATTTGGCGTTGATGGCAGCCGACCAGGTGGACCAGGAGGATTAGGTCCCCAATCAAGACTCATCGGTTTTGGTGGTACGGGCAGTGGACAGTCCCTCACAGGACCATACGGACCTTACGGACCGATTGGAGTTGATGGCAGCGGACCAGGTGGTCCAGGAGGATTAGGTCCTCAATCAGGACTCGTCGATTTTGGTGGTGCCGGCAGTGGGCAGTCCTCCCGAGGGCCATACGGATCGTACGGACCATTTGGTGTATATGGCAGTGGACCGAATGGACCCGGAGGACCTGGAGCTCCTGGTGTTGGACAGTCCTCGAGTGGATTATATGGATCATTACCATATGGTGCTTACGGCACTGGACCAGACGGTCTAGGAGGGCCAGGAGGATCAGGAGGATCAGGACTTCCAGG
>NW_011887804.1:256201-433296 GCF_000806365.1 Fopius arisanus | reverse complement strand
GACGGTCTAGGAGGGCCAGGAGGATCAGGAGGATCAGGACTTCCAGGCGGGCTACAAGGACTAGGAGGACGTGGATTATCAAGCAAACTAGGAGAATCGGGATTGTCTGGCAGACCAGGAAGCCTAGGATCAAGATTCACCGGTGCTGGTGGTGTCGGCAGTGGGCAGACCTCCAGAGGACCATACGGACCATTTGGCGTTGATGGCAGCGGACCAGGTGGACCAGGAGGACTTGGAGCTCCTAGTGTTGGACAGTCCTCGAGTGGATTATATGGATCATTACCATATGGTGCTTACGGCAGTGGACCAGACGGTCTAGGAGGGCCAGGAGGATCGGGAGGATCAGGACTTCCAGGCGGACTACAAGGACTAGGAGGACGTGGATTATCAAGCAGACTAGGAGGATCAGGATTGTCTGGCAGACCAGGAAGCCTGGGATCATCAGGATGGCCAGGGAGATTGGGATTATCAGGTAGACGAGGTGGATCAGGTTTATCAGTCAGGCCAGGAATACGATTATTAAACCCACCAGCAGAATTACTCCTATCAAATACTCAACCGGAATGCGTTGGCAGCAGAACACCAGGCAAATATGGTCAATCTTCCAGGGGACCAAACGGTGGATACCCACGGTTCTCACCTGGACAATCCGCTCGCGGACAATCCGCGCGCGGACAATCCGCGCGCGGACAATCCGCTCGCGGACAAACCGCCCGCATACAAACCGCCCTTGGACAATCCCCTCGCGGACCAAACGCTATTGTCGATGTCAATTTGGATGCCTCTGGTAATGGATAATTTATATCAAACTCAATGAGAAAGAGAGCAAATATTGTTTCCAAATATTCATGCGGTCGTGCAAATGAATACCTGGAAATATTAATTGTTTCTTTCAGTCGTCATCATTGATGATCATGAAAATTCTAATTATTCTTTACTTCCAGCTTCTCCTCTGTCCTTTGAGGAACAGGAGAGAATTTACAATGGCGCCAGTGGAAGCACTCCAAAAATCCCAGCTGATCCAGTGTCTGTTGCTATTGCTTACAAGCAACTTCTTCAACCACTCCAGAATCTTGCCCGAGGTGAGCTTCCAGGAAAAGACAAACATGCAGCTGAAGAAACCCTTCACTTCGGTCCCAAAACAATACCTACTGATGAACGTCAGGACGTTGCCGCTATAGATGTCCCTGAGGAAAAACTCAGTATCGTTGACAAACCGGTTGTTGAGTTGAAACCAGAAGCATTCGCTAATCTTCACAGCGCATCAGCAGCACTTCTGTCTGACGACGATGACTTGGACGACGATCTGAAGGACCAGAAGGGTGCAGCACCTGGTGGTGGTTATGTCACTTACAGGTAACGGATTATTATTCAGCATTTCTGATATGGATTTCTCATTCTGCATAGAATAGAGATTTCGTAGGACTATCTCATAACGGTAGACAGATTCACATTTTTCTAATTTTTAATTGTCTTTTTCTTGTTCCAGCGACTTGGGGTATTCCCCGATTGCACCAGATGGCAGCGTTATCGGAACAATTTACGCGCCACCAGACGACGCGGCAGTAATAGAAGATCCTTCTATGTACCAACCTTGCGGTCCTTCACTTCCTGGATTCAAACCTGGAGGCATCACCTACGAGCAACGCGAGAGTCGTCCGGACGTCGTGTGCTACTGTCACGATTCTTATGATGGTGAGGGTTTGCCCGACGAAGGAGCCGTCTTCAGTGAAGATCCTCAGGGTGATGGTGTTGTGCCCACGAGGCAAAATGCGTACAAAAACGACGACAGAGGACAATTAAGCAAATTGTGGCAGTCGACGGTTGATCGCTGTTGTCCAAGTTAGAGAGAAAATACTGATGAATAATGAGTTTAATCATTTGCAATCCGAAGGCTGATGGGAGATCATGATGTGCGATCATGAGTATCGCGTGAACTAGTCGATTTCCGATTACTGTTGAAATATTGTCGATAATCTGCATTTTGCAGGCAATAATAAATCGTCATTCAATAAATATCATTCAATAAATTATAATGTGAAATTATTTATTTTCTACCAGCTTCACCTTATTTTTTTATAACGATACATTGACATCTCCGTTTTTCTCCTATTATTATGATAAAACCTGTTTTCATTCTGAACATTAATTGCATATAGAATTTTGACACCTAAAATATAAAAATCATATATATGAACAGCAGAAGATCGTAATTATGAATTTTTATGATTATTAAAAATTGAATAGATTGATCTCCAGTTATTTGTGGAGCATCGAGATTTTTTTTCGCAATTCGATATTTATAATTTATTCGCCTTGAAATTCGTTGAAGAGTCTTCCGGCGTTTTTTCTAAATCATTACAAATGGAGCTGTCCCATTCTTTTTTTCTCGATCGGTTTCTCCTGTCGTATCTTTCAGTGAATAAATTAAGACATTACTCAGCTTCCCAGTATTTTGTTGGCCTATAAAAATATCCCCGTAACTTGTGCGAAGGAGAAAAGGAGAATGAATGAGAGGCGAGAAATCATGAGGCAAACCCGGGGAGACAGTATGGTGCTATCTCAAGGCTTGTGTGGTACACAAACTGTCTAAATTAAATTTATCGCTCACCCTCTGCTTCCGACTCTAAAGCGCTCTTGTCGTCGGTTCGTAAATTCTCGGTGTCGAGGGAGAAACGATATGTAAGACCAAAAGTTTACGAGAAACATAGAAAGATCCGGCCATATGGTACCGCAACTGATCCTTTCCACTCTTCAATTATCATTTTTTCCCATTAATCATTTTTTTAAGAACTTCATTTTAAGTTTTTTTTTCATTTACGTTGTAGTATTCATTGAGAATATACTCTGTGCAAATATTCACTTTTGAATTAATTTTCCGTAATGGTCGATAGTAATAATTAACAATCGCTCTGTCAATTGACATTTTCAGTGAAATAGATGAGAATTGAAATCCAGAATTTTAAATTAAGAAAGTCCACTAAATTTTTCATTTACCTGAGAAATTTAAGAAAATTGGCGTTTCGTATTAAATAATAATTGATCTTTCAATAATAGTTGGAATTTTGCCCATTGCTCGAATTTTCAAAATTGAGATCGAAAGATTCAAGAAATTCAAAATGACTCATCACTGAATAATTTTCCAACAGCAATTCTGATTTTACAATGAAAATTATATATGAGAGTAATTCCGGCTACACAAAAATGAAAATTGTAAAAAATTTGAATTTCAAAAAATTATCACCACTTAATACCGCGATCAGGTGTCAAAAACCTGAAGAACCCGGTACATAAATATCACACGTATGCGGACATAAAATTCCTGCAATTGGCACGTGCATTAAATACCTAAAACGCGGAAAATGAAGAAAATATTGCTAAACAGGATGTGAAGGAGGGTCTATATCTTGAGACGCACAAAAAAATTCTGACAGTTTCTTGATATCAATCTTCAAAATTCCTATTCCATCGCCAAGATGTTGCACTGGGTGAGAATTCTGCTGTCCCTGGCGGTGATTTCAGCGATACCATTGCCCCATGAAGCCCGCTCTATTAATTATTTCGCAAATAGCCCACAATTCTTTTCGGTAAGTTGATCATGACTGCACTCCGTTAATTCCAATAATTCCCTGATGATCAGGAATCTGCCTTTCAGGAAGAGCGAGTGACAAATCAGTTGGTAGGGAAAAGCCATCCAATCCAGATTGCATATCCTGCCTATTCAGGGGAACCAATTCGTAGAAAGTACTGCGTAGAAGTCCAGGGAGAAATTCCGCCAGCACCTGTCGTCAGCTATCAGCCCGAAACACCGCCAGTGTTGCCTCCGTAAGCTTATGAATTTTTTTAAACATTCCAAGTCCTTGAAATCCGTACGAATTAATTATATTGATTTATTCTCTTGATCGTTGATCAGGATTTGCCCTCTCAATCTCTCAATCAATAAATCTCGAGTCATTAAAAAGTCATGAGCTCTTCAGGATAATTAGGTATTTAGTTCATGAAGTAATTTTGTGGTGTGAGTAATTGTCGAGTCGATTGCCTTTAGCTGTGTATATTCATAACAATTTATGAAGTGAGCAATTTTACGGGTGCGTTTAGGGTTCAATCTCAATGAGTGTAATGGGATTTTTTTTTCAGACTCGGGTGGAACGTCAATCATCTCATCGAACCAAACGGGAGAAGCATCAACAATCTCTACGTTGATGCCCATAGAGCTCCTGTCCCAATCGCAGGACCACAGGTTTGGAAAGGATGTTCCGGATGCTGATATCGCAGAGACAAATTGCCACGATATTCCAATGACGACAGAAAATTAAAAATAATTTATTTGCCAGTTTCAATGTATTCAATAAACGCGCGTCTCAATGTACTCATTAAACGCATGTCTCAATTCACATATATCTCGTGTGTAAAACCCATTCCTTCGATTGAATTCTGGAGTAGTTAAAGAATGCGGACTTTTTTGAACTAGTGAGAAAAGTGGAGAAACGAGGAAGTTCTAGATTACGATACAAGTGGAAAAAACTAGTTTTCATGTCTATCGTACAGAGAATTGTGATGTCGGTAAAATAAGGCATATGGACGTGCGAAAAGTGCTCTTTTCTTCACTGTTTGTGAATTGTCATTGTATTTTTTTTAATGGCATTTCGGGAAATCCACGAGTCGCCATGTCGTAGACGGAAGGACGGCCCAGTCGTGAGATTCTCACCAATCACGTGCCCCATTTCTTCTAACTTCTGTCTGACTGAAAACGCCGGCCTGTGACTCGTGCAATAATGACCGCAATACCTCGCGGATCATTATAGTTATTTATTTATTCTGAAAATATCTATGATATCCACTTTTTCTTCACTTTTATAGCAGATTCCATATTCATTATAATTCATCAGCCAATTCCTATTGCTTACAAGAAATCTTCGGATCATTGCTGTAATGAATATTTCAGTGATAATTATAATCGCTTTTGAATAAATTATAAATTATAGAAAATTATGGAAATGACACGATTTTCCATTGAAATTATTGGGTAAGAATGAATTTTTCGATTAGTCTATTCGTCCCGCATTAAAAAAATTAGTGCAATAAATTCCACGAAATAAATGAGATTTTCGTCTTATTCCGTCACGCAAGTTAATGATTATTGTTTGTAAGGAATGCGATAACCGACATTTAGTTGTAAATCTCACGTTTATTGAATTCGATTTTTGATGTTTCGGCGGTAAATCACTGGTTGTCACACGTACTCTCGCGGAAGTGAATTTTATGACGATTATGTCAAGATAGATTCCTAATCATGATGCTGTTTACTCATATGACATGTTCGTGCGTGTCGTATCGGTGGAGTATTCAACGAGAGCAATTATATAAACTCACATTAAATATTGATGGAAAATCAAATTGTTAGAGTGAGTTCATCATGACGGCAACAAGTTTGGCTTTCGGTCTAGCTGTGATGACAGTTATCTGTTCAGTTGGTGGTCATCCTTCAAAAGCAAAAAGAACTGTCATTCTACAGCAGCCACTAGAGATACAGGTGAAAGAGTCTCCTGGTGGAAGAGCAACAAAACTTATTGTAGAAGTATGTAAATATCGTAAATAACTAGCCCGAGGTGATGTATAATATTTGCGCTATTCATTATTCATGAAATTCGGCTTTTCAGAGTTCTAAGCCAGTGCCTGAAACAATTGACTTGCATTGCACTGAAGTGAACAAAAAAAGTATTAAAAGGGCGAGGTCTCCAAAGGTACTAGTAGAAGTAAAAGACGGCCAAGATCCGACTAATTCGAAAGAACTGCCTGTGATACCATTGTCAGAATTATCTGAAGACTGGGCTGCAATATTTCCAAGTATGCTCGCATTGAATGCCACTATTTCCTCAATCGACTGGAGTAAATACCCAGTTCTGAATAATTTCGGCGATGCACCCGGATCAAAGCCTAATCCTGTCGTTCAAAATTGTCTGAATAATCTGAAAAATCCATTGGTGGTCATCAGGAAAATGATAAAGTCCATCCTCAAAGATATTGAGGATGTTAATGGCGATGTAGCCATTTTGAAAGAAAAACTTGATATTTACACGGAGGAATTCAATCTATGTGTAGAAAATGCGGATTCGAATGTACCGAATGAAAATGATTCGGACCCCTCCAAAGCCAAGCCGAGCACGAATGGATCACCGACCGTTGTCCCAGACTTGTTAACCAATTCGACCAACCCAGTATTGATACAATTGGTCAACAATATACTGTACAATCTCCTAAGAGGAATTGGGGCCAATCTGACAGGTAATCTATAGCATTACAATTGTTTTATGTATTAATATATTTTTACGACTGTTAATCAATCTTGTAAAATAATTTTCGTGGATCGATAAGAAATTCATGCCAGATATTTTCGATATGCCAATATTTTTTACTCCAGTCGTTTGCGATATTTTTGCACAAATTACAAGGAAAACTTGATGAATTTTTCGTCTGGATTTCGTAAAGTAATATTATCAATTTTAAACCGTTCCAGATATACCGTTAAAGGATGGAAGCATTGGACAGCCTGTAACGTTAATAATATCCCCGTACCCAGATGGAAATTTGACATTCCCAAATGAATCATGCAACTGCCATTGTGAAAAGGATAAGGCATTCGGTATGGTAGCATCGCCGTGTAATGAGAAAAATTGTTTGAACCAGCCTTCATCCTTTGCCAAGTTATTTCAGGGTGATAACGAACCAGAATCGAATACTTCCGAAGTTGACAAATTCTAGAAAGAATATCGTTGACGATTTCCAGTAAAAATCAATCCCCCAACACGATAATTCTATTTACTTCAATGAATATTTATTATAACTATTGAATTCTATATGCATAAAAACGTATTTCTATGGAATTGTAATCAAAGAATGGGAGATAATTAATTGGTTTAAAAAATTGGTATTAATTTGACACTTTCCCTCGAAAATTTTACGATTAAGTAATTGACTACTATGACGTACAAATTTTCACCTCAATTCAGAAAAATGTTAAAAAATAATTTCAACAGATGCAATCCTATTTTTCACGTTCTGCCAGTCCCAATTCGTTGGAATTACTTCGAATTCTGTCCACCGGCTTTTGCGTAATTAAATTCAGGTCAAACCTTGCAATTTGTTGAAAATTTGCTGCATTGGCTTTGTTTTGGCGCACGGATATTCTTATAAGTAATAAGCCTGTCGATGGTTTACCGTAATCATCTCAAGTTGTCTGACAGAAGAAAACGTGACGAAATGAATATCTCAAAGGGTGTGCGTCTGTTAAAACTCCTGTCAGGATGTTTCATCGTCTTGATAATCATCAGCGAGTCCAAAGCCTCTGTCTTGTCATTCAGCTCCGAAGAATCGATTGAGATACCAAGTCCACGACGGATAAGAGAGTACATCGATACACCACATCATCGACCAGTTATCGAACTCATTCTCGGAATTTTGGACACATTCCACTCATCCACAAAATCCGAAATAAGACGAACGAGATCACGTCAGGAACGCAATACCCTGGAGTCGACGATAACGATAACACCTGAATAAACTATTCCACCAAAACATTTATCAGAAAAAAATCACCAATTGTAATTTATCATTGTTGTATCGACGATATTATTTAAATTATTGATAAAACGGAATAAATTACAGTTGAAATAATTTCAGTCTCAATCATTATTACGCCATATCACACGACGTCAATCAGTGATATCGATGATTCATCAGGAATATAATTTCAAGATGAGACATTGAGGCTGAAATGAATAAATAATTGTTCCCCTGATTTTTCGACATTGAACTATTTCATTCTGTTGACGCCAGAAGAAACTAGCGTCAATAAAAAAATAAAAGTTTATCACTCGATAAAAATGCAAGTCAGTAGAATGGAATTCCCACGATGCGCATGTATAATTCGAGATTCTTCATGGTATATAATCTGAGAACTTGTACATTTTCTTTAATAGTCTCGTGGTGGTAACACACATGAAATAACTGAAGAAAAAAATAAACCAGAATTACGACATCAGAGTTCACGACCGTTGCCCTTCTTATCGAATAATCTCCCCAGCTCGTCGTTAACTAGAAAACCCCAGGACGTTCGTCATCAGTTGGCTCCGACACTCTCTTCAAGTCGAGTAATTTTCTCAGCTCTACAACTAACGAAAGTACCAAGATGGCACGTTTGTTCTTGATCGTTATGGCAATTGCCTTCTTCGTCGTCTGCTTCAGCCAGGTAAGCTCCATAAAAATATCCATCAAACTATATCAAAGATCAATTAATTTATAAACTGAATTAACTCGTCAATTTATTGTTGATCGTTTGTTATCTAGGCTGCTCCGGCCCAGGAGGCGTCCTCCACCAACAAAATCCAAGAGGACTTGACGAAACTTTACGAGTCCTTCAAACAGAGCATCGAGAGCATCTCCCAGGACCCCAAGGTCCAGGACATCATCAAGCAGGGGCAGGAGTTCGCTCAGAGAGTTCAACAGGAAGCCAGCAAACTCATCCCCAAGACCGATGGAACAGCAGCCGCTTAGACAACGCGATAATCATTATTTTTTATTTTCGAAATGAATTTCGAAATACTATGTGACATATTTTATTTGAAAGAAATATCGAAAACTTGTCTATCCCATGTAGAAAGGAATGTTGTAAAGACGATAATAAAGATAATTTCAGAAAAGTATATAAAGCTCATGATTTTTTTTATCACGATTCTTTCCGTTATCATTGGATTTCTGATGGAAATGAGTCACAAATCGTTTAGGATCGAGGGTAATTCTCGGAGAGATAGCCGAGACTTATCGATTGTTATTGAGAGATGGAAAATATTGAATGAACAGAAAAGTGGTGGAATAATTGAACATGAGGTCACGCCGAGTCGTTGCTGAGTGGAAATAAAATAATCATCATTGTCCAAAAGTTCAATGGAAAATGCGATAAATTAAGCTTCATAGTACAACTTGACGGGTTTCATCAGCAATTGGAGTAGAAAATTCCTGCAACCGGCTGATGTAATGAATTGACCTAATGACCCTGTCTTAAACGTGATGACCCAGTCAGACATTTTGCACATTACAAATTAAAAAGATAATCAGAAAAGTATTTTCGACACTTTATCTGCTCTCAAACCGGATCGATCGCTAAAAAAATATTCCACGTACAGAGCGAGAATTGAATGTTCGTAAAAAGTTAATAGGGATAAAAAAATTGTGATGATGTCTTAATGAATTCCACCAGGAGTGACGATATCTAATGAATATCCAAATATCCGGATAAATGAATATAATCGGTTGTGTAAATGACGGGGGAATTCAAGAGAATTCTTTAAGATTCTTGGAGATTCTTGGACTCTGTTTGTGGAGAGAGTGAAAGATTTAATGTTTTGTCGAGGGAGGACTGATACTCAGCACTTTGACCCCAGTTTAAGAGATAACATTAACTATAAAAGTAAGAGGGAAATATAAAGATTGCATCAGTCGTTTGTACAACTCTGACAAAAAATCGTGTGAAATAGACGATTTTTAATATTATTTTCATAAAAAAATGAAGAGTGCTTGTGCTATTTTTGTGATTGGCTGTGCAGCCGTTGCATTTGGATATCCAGCTGGACAACCTCCAGCTGGTCAACCAGCTCCACTGGCGGATTTGATAGAGCAGGCTAAAGCTGGCATCACTAATCTAGGACAGGAGCTTTCTAAGCGATTGGAGAAAGACGGACAAACTACCCTTGACTCCCTCAAGACCCAGAGCTCGACGTTCGCTAATAATCTCCAGGAGTTGCTCAACAAGGTCTCCGAGGATGTAAGTTGAAGGCTTCATAATGCTGCTTAATTAAATAGTAGATGTGTGTTAATTTTTTAATGAATACAGGTCAAGGCGAAGAGCCCGGAGATTCAGAAGGCCTGGGATGGGGTGAAGAACAAATTCACTGGTGTTATCAATGACATCAATGCACAAATTCCTCAGGCACAGGAGCAGGCCAGCCAACTTGGAGCTAAACTCACCAATGGCCTCAATGTTCTTGTCGAGGAGTCCAACAAAGCCGCTCAGGAGATCAGCAAAAACTCGGAGAAGGTCCAGGAAGATCTCGCCAAATTCACAAAACAAGCTGTCGAAATTGCTGTCAAAACGACCAACAATTTGGATGCACAATTGCGACAATTGGCGGTCCCTGAGGCACCCAAGGCATAATTTTATCCAATTCAAGTAGAAATTCAGGATTCAAACAGCTTTCTGTTCTCTCAAACAATTTTTGAATAGACTCACTGTAAAAGGAATCAAAGAAATTAAATAATTTAAATAAACTGCGTTATTTTATTTTATCACTAGTCCAGTACAAATTTGGGAATACGAAAATAATTGTTGTAGGGTGTGGGTCAATCGTGGGTCAATCGTCGAATTCCATTGAGTGCTAGTCGTTTTCTCGTTCGCAGTAATCCGGTTTTTGGACGATTGTTAATTTCGGTGGTGATGGCTTGATGCAATCGGGGATTGGAAAAAATTGTGAGGCGAGTGATGCACATCTTATCACAGCCCCCATCGCTTTTGCGGCGAAAAAACTGAGGGGACTGCAAAATTGACCATCGGATGACTTGAATGATGAACATTTCACTTCCGGTGCGGCCACAACTCGCTATTATTGTCAAAAAAAAAAAATAAATTGATAAAATCGATAGTTTATTATAATAAAATTTAGGAATACTTACGTGATGATTTGAGAGGAGCACAGTAATAGACAAAGTAAAAAATAATACTCTCACATTCATTATTGCAAATACAATTTAATGTAATTGAAATTCGTTGTGATTCGTCGGAAAGAGACAGCTGAACTCATCCTTCCGTTTTTTCACCAGCGGATGTCATTTTCCGCATCCGGAAGTTGAGACTTTAGCTATTGCAAAATTATCGGTGTTCCGTTAAACAATAACAGATAATAAGTACGCGTTTCTTATATCATCATTTCGTGAGTTAAGGAAAATGTGTCGATCTCGTCGTACCATGTGTTTTTTATATTTTTTTATATTCCTAGTTGAATCCTGTAATTTGTTGCATCCCGATGTCTTCAAGTATCATCCGCCTGTGAGACAGGTTTGTTTAATTATTTTATCAAACAATTATGGATTGCTAGTTGTAACTGTTTTCTCATAATCCAGTAAACAATTCATCAATTGTGAATTGAGAGGCTTATTAATTCCCAAATTAATTAATTAATATTCACTGGCAAAATTTCCGGCGATAAAATAACCACAGAAAATAATTATCATGGAATGTTAATAAATAATTGAGGGGAACGACATTGCGGGAGTTGGATTCGACACAATGAAAAAAATATGCGGAATCGTCTGGATTTGTCTCAGTGATCATTTTGAAAATGTTGGATTCATTTTTATTATTAACAATGATGGAAATAAAGGGAAATGTAAATTGAATGAGGTATTTATGATATATTGTGAGATGCTATGATTTTTTCAGGTTCGAAAGATAGTCGTGAGCCATCAATTCCCGAAATCTCATCAACATAATGAAGATTTTGAAATAGTGAAGAGTCATATAAAAAAATTAATGCAATTCCGGAGAAATTTGCTGAAGGAGTACAAGGGATGTTTCGTAGTCTAGATTTAAATAAAATTTCGACATCCCGTGATCTGAATTGAAGAATGGATGATCAGCAATTTTACTGAGGTCAACCTGACAGAAATTTTCTGTCGACACGCATCGGCATCAGCAATATTTACATTCAAGAGTGAATTTAATTCAGTACAGATAATTTTTATACACCGAGCACATCGACAATTGCAACAGCAAATTAATTATCCATTGTTTGCAAATGAAAGAAATTGTGGGGATATAATATAAAGTATTTGAGAGTAATGATGACTTCCTGGTACGTGACAATTACGTGGCTCACGCTGATATTTGTGGTAAGTTTTTAGAGATTGCGCAATTTATCGAAAAACATCCTGACTGTTTGTCAATGGTTGAATGTAAAAGGAAAGATCTCGAGAATTCAAGGCTCGACCTTAATTTCCTGGTTGTCAATAATATTTGCTGACACTCGAAATATTTGGGAGTAATTGTTAAAGAAATATCAAATTTAATTGTCATATTTGTTATTATTCGTAGGTGTCTGGGGTGATCAGGGCAGAAGAATTTACCAAAGAGCATAGACAACTTCTGGACAAAATATCGAAGGTACTTTCTGGAGCGGAACCTCTGGCTAATCGGAAAATTGGGAAACGAGAGAATTCACTCGAGCGCACGGAGAAATTGAATCGTGGATTTGAAAAAATGATACAACTTGTTAATGTTCTTGGACAAGTCGATAGTTTTATTACAGATCGTGCTAAAGTTGTTGTACGAAAGCTCAATGCGATTTACGATGTTGACGATGCGAGACGTGCGCGTGGACGAAGTCCTTAATTAATAATGTGAATAATTAATGTGAATAATTAATTAATAATGTTTGTTCGTGTTCTTTATTTTTAAATATGACGGATTGCGAGAGTTCAATGGAAAATATCAATAATCGAGAAGTACCGATCGATTGGAAAATGTCATTAAAAATGTATTTATGACACCGCAAGTTCAATTTCTGTCTAATATTTTTATTTCAATTTTCATTAACCATATTGCAATTTTTAAGACGATTAGTGATTTTGTAATTGAAAAATTCTCGTATCGAAAATTTTCTAAACGCTCACTAAATTTCTTCCCTTGAACTATAAAAAAAAAGATTTTTGTAAAATGATCACTGATTAAAGAAAAATAATATTGATAAACAAAATGGAATCTTTAATTTTATATTCGCTGTAAATAAATGTGAATATATGAATTTATTATACCGTGAATACGTAAAAATTCATCCACATACTTTCCATTTCAATTGTCATTTTTTTTACATTTTCAAATACAAAAAAAAAATCAAAATGGAAGATGTCAAAAACTCTTAAGAAAATAATCATAATAATCCGAAAAAAATTATTCCATCCAATGACCAATAAAAACTGTAGAGAAATGATAACAAATTGAACCGAAAGAATTCATAAAATGGCGGGAACGAGTGGTACGCAGGGTGAGGCTAGTCCGTCTCCGGTGCCAACACATTCCGGAGTTCGCAAAAAGAAAAGGTGTAATTGTCCACCAAAAAATTCCCCAGCCCCTCAATGTCTCGTCACTAACCCTCTGTGAAAAATCATCAGTAAGTCTCCTAATTTTTACACATCACAAAAAATCCTGTAATGCCTGATTAAAACCATAATTATCCTAATTATCGTGTCTAGCCTAAAAAATAGGGGATGACAAATACGTGAGCGCGTCCCTCTGGTACATTCCCATGTAACTCATGTGCAAATACCTCATGCTATTGGTGGAGAAAAGCCATAGTGGAACGTTGGGTGTAAAGGGGAATGGAACAGGCTGCATAATTGTTCCGGAATTTTTCACCGAGGAAAGGAATAGACAGAGAGAAAACGGGAAAAAATTTCGTGTAAATGTAACTTGGGCTTTCAGCACAAGAGAGTTTAACACTCCCCGTTCGCCACATGTTGATTAATCGTGTATTATTCGATAAATCGTCCATTGGAATAGAATAATAGTGGGTGTTGTACGGACAACATTGACGCGTGTTACACGCGATTAAATAAATAAAAGAAACAATTGTTGATCCGAAGGAGTAGATTTAAGAGTTTAAGCTGAGACCGTTGGAACGGTACGTCGACCACACCACCAATAAAAGGTAGAATAATGGGGATTCATGAAATAATGGGAAGTGTGCGGTTATTTGTCTAGTATCTAGTACCAGAGAAAGAGGGTAGAAGTAGCATTGGCGTTTTTTTTTTGCTGAGAAAAAAAAAATCGAGTGAGACAGAGAGTGAGAGTGAGAAAGAGTTGAGTTACGTCACTCAACAGATACATAAATAAAAAAGACCATGTAATTAAGGAAAATATACCTCCCCCTCCCCTATTAATTGGTCGTGTCCTCTCATGTACATTCTATCTGAAATATTTCCAGTCGAGGCAAATTCCTGAATTTCATGTATCCAAGGTATTATCTCACTACAATCAAATTGCCATAATACCCAGATTGGTCTAGTCATTACTCCCCATGTTTTCTCTTTCGTAGATAAAATTTTTAATCCCCAATTTGTGTTTATTGTCGCGCGCCTCTTCAACCATTGGATACTACACCCCAAAGGCGCGTCACCACTATAACCTAGAAAAAAAAAAGAGACGAAAAAAAGAGGAAGAATTTTTTTTTATTCGTTCGAAATTGTTAATCCAGTTGTTTTAATAACCCGAGGTTTGCAGGGCGTACGTTGGATTATATCGGAGGAAATTACTGGTGTTATCAACGAGTGCTGAGAATCACTTTTTTTTTTTGTGAACTGGAAAGACAATTTTCAATACACGGGTGTACGGTAACATTGTCAAAATTCCGGTCCCCACTAAGAAACGAGAAGGCGCTCAGCGTACTTGCGATAAGTATTCGCGATACACTAGCGAAGATACTTGGTCTGGTAGCAGAATGAATAACAAGAGAAAGAATCGTGCCAATCCTACAAGGTTCGTATTGATATCAAATAAGTTCGTGATGATTATGTGTTGTTTGATAGAGAATTGATAATGAGGTAATTGATTCACAGGTCCCCGCGGGCCCGGGGTCCCCAGGAGAGGACTCCAGTGGCAGCTGAGGGTGTCTACAATAATGCACATTTCATGCACGCTATAACGAGTCACGTTGGTAATACCGTACAGGTAAAGCACAAATTTTCAATAATCGCAGATGAAAATTGCATTGTCCTGATAGATTGAGCCCAGAGTGAAATTTCATAATAAATGCCGATAACAATTGAATAATGTACATCATGATTTTCTCTTTAAGCATTTGAGGATGATTACCCCAATTTACTAATTACCTGACAATTTGTGGTTCAATTGTATCTTTATGCTTCCAGATTCAAACCCAGAATGGATCCCTCTACGAGGGAATATTCCGTACATTCTCATGTCAATTTGACGTAGTCCTAGAGATGGCACATCGTGTGGATAATTCAGGAAAGATAAGTGTTGACACAGTTGTGGAAAAATTGATATTTAAGCAACAAGATATTATAACAATGTCAGCTAAAGACGTGGACCTCGATTACGCTATAAGAGACACTTTCCAAACTGACACAGCAATTAGTAAATTCAATGGAATGGTAGGTGAGAAGGAATTGGAGCCGTGGGATGCACCGATGTCAATGAACGGTGACGAGTACGACCTCGATAGTGGGGCCAATGGATGGGATGCCCACGAGATGTTCAGAAAGAATGAGCAGATATACGGAGTTCAATCGACATTTGAGCCATCGCTCTCTGGTTATACGCTGCAGATTCAGCGTAAGGAGACGAAGGAGTTCAAGGAGCAGGAGCAAAAGGCTGCTGAAATAGCTAATGAAATAGAGGCACAGCCGAATCACAAGGCACGTCTCGACTTGGAGAACGGCGATGAGGAGGAGCGTTTTGCATCGGTAACAAGGCCTGCAAATGATGGTAAATATGTACCTCCACAGAAACGTAATAGCGTCAATAGTGGAAAATATCAGAAGACAAATCCACCACCACCCTCGCCGAGCCCAGGAGCTGGTAAATTCAATCAGCCATCGCCATCGTCAAATATTAATTCCTCTCAGGCGAGTAGTTTGCCAGTGGTTGCTTCTGGTCATGCACCAGTATCACAGCAAGGACAGGGACAGGGACAGCATCCAGGCTCTCACAATATGGGAATGCCACCGAGTGGTGTTGGCGTTCAGTATAATACACCACCACCGTTTGTACCACCTCCAACGACTCAGCCACCACCATCTATACCAGTTATTCCACCACAACAGACACACATTGGTTTTTCACCACAGCAGCAGCAGCCGCAGCCTTCACAGCCATCTCAATCGCAACAGCCACCTCCAAACAAGTTGAATGTTGATAAACGAGAGCGTCCAGGACGACAGCAGCTCTATCAAGTGGATAAAGCACCACCAGCTCCATTTCCATCATCTAATGCTGTTCCTGGGTCACATCAGGGTGGTCCATCACCTCATCCACCTCACGCTTCTCATCCTCCACATCCTCCTCACACCCCTCACACTCCACTTCAACAGCAGAACTCGTTGGAGAATCAGAGGGGCGAACTTCTCACTCCAAAACCTGATCACAGAAAAATCTCAACGCCAAGGGGACGCGACGAGCCCCACGACCTACGCCAATTTTCATCGGACTTTAAATTGGCAGAATCCAACTCACAGGACACTCCACTTATGTCAAGAAAACAACAGGTTCATCATCAGGAGCCACATACCCCTCAGACAATTCCACAGGTTCATCATCAGCCTGTGCACCAGCAGACACCTGTTACACCACCTCAATCTGCTCATCAAACTGTTCACCAGACGCCTCAGCTCCAGGAGGAGCCTGTTGTCACGAGTAAACCACCTCCTGGCCCAGTCACAGTGAGATCCACTACTCCACCTCAGCCTGTACAGACAACTCCACCGATGCAGAATATTCCTGAGCCTGCTGTTGACAAAATCACCACTGCCTTTAAAAAGTCAACACTCAATCCAAATGCGAAGGAGTTTAATCCAAATGCCAAACCCTTCACTCCTCGATCACCAAGCACACCAACACCCAGCAGACCCCACACACCACAAACGCCCCAGTACTCTGGTACTACGATGCCAGCTGTTGTTATGACCCCAGCCTACGTGATGACGAGTCAACCAACGGCATTCACCCAGCAGCAGACCCAACCTGGCACGAGGTTCCGGAAGAGTCAGTATCTAGGTATCGTAGAGCAATGAACATGGTTTTTTTATCCCACCCTTTTCTTCAATTATTTCAATGCCACAGTGAGGTGATATTTTTTTACAATTTATAAATATTCATAAAAGTCTAATCCTGGTGAATTCTAAGCACGATGATATCAGATAAAATCCCTCCCTGGTGATCTCTAGATGATTGCAAAGTGGTTGATAGAAACGTAACAAAGGTAATAAAATTTTCAGTACCGATGATGCCACCCCGTGCTCCAGACATAGCATCACAGATGCAGGTGGCAGCAGCAACTGGTCAGCCACTGCTGGCACCAGGGCCCCTGCACCCATCCTTCCAGGTGCCTTATCCAGGTCAACCAACGTATCAGCAGATGGTGCGAATGGTTCAGGCTCCACCACCCCACATGGCAACTCCACATCCCCATTATCACGAGTCACCTGGACCCCAGAATCCTGGTATCCAGTACATTGGTCCCCATGGACATCCCCATCCTCATGTTGGACAGCAACAGCCAAGTCAGACTCAGTCACCAGCAAATCCAAATCCACCCCATACGCCTGGTGCATACAATCCCCCAGGCACTCCCCAAACATCGTATCAACAACCTCCTCCGCAGGGTCACGGGCCAAGTTATCCACTGATGTGTCCAATTATTCCACCACATCATCTAGGAATTCCACCGCAGCACATGCCGTATCTGCAACCACAGCCACCACCTGGTGCTCAACAGACTATACCAGTCATTCTACCCCATAATCAGTAGCCGAGACGGAGATCGAGAAGATAGAGTCGTTGGTATTTTTCTTCACTTGATAAAACAAAGGAAACAAATTATTAATGACTAACACTCATCAATTAATAATGATTGTTCATCGATAACGAAATGAGGGTCAAGGATGGAGTCCATTCAAATCAATCAATCAATGTTTTAGGTTCATTTACTATAATTTTCATTGCAATCCCATAGGTGAATACAGAATCATGCTCATGACTCTTGATGAATAATTCTATTTCATTGTGTAGCAGAATAGCTTTATTTGTTTTTCCATGATTGCCATGATTATGCTCAATTGTTGTACCTTTATATTTGTTTCCAATGGGTACTGAGCCTTGTGGCGGTAATTCCATTCTTATCCACTCATATTTCGTTGAACAGACTCAGTGATGAACAATCAAGACGCGAAATTGTTGGATCATCGCTAAACGTACGGTGATTTCTTACAATTACGAATCTATTCTCTCGATAGGATAATTTAAAGAAAAATATCGTGAAAACCCAATGGAATTTATGAGCGATCGTCAATGATCCCTTAACAAGCCATCTGTGCAGTTTGGGTTTTTTAAAAATAAAGTTGGCAAGACCAGATAGACACAACAATTATTTACCATAGTAAATCCATAAGTGTAAATCACTGGATAAATTTTATCATGAGTCGACTTTTTTTTTTGAATCAGAATTTGGAGATGCGTGTCACTTGAAATCTACATGGCTCTAATCATTTGAAATTTATTAAATTCCTCTTGATTTCAATGAGAATAAAATCTATAATAAAAATATCAGGATGGAAGGCGAAAATATATGAAATTGATGACTACAATCTGTTCACGGTAGGCATTAATAATGTTAATTGAATTATGATGCTGTAAGCTCAAGTAGATTCACCCGGATTATCATGTAGACCCGCTGCGCTCTGTAGTTTGAAAAGATTTTACAAGATTGAATCATAAAACAAAGCACCCGATGGCAAACAAGAAATAAAGCGCTACGAATTTTGTAATAATCGAACGGTCCAAGTGTTCGAATTTTATATCTCAAATCGGCGTCAATGTAGTGTAATAAGTAATATAAAAACACGGAAGCTAATATCGGAATCGATGGAATGTTCTACGATGGGGTCGAGGAGAGGTGCTTAGTATATTTTTTTTCTTGCACCGGAGATTGTCGAATTGAGACAGACGCCTGAAATATTAAATTATCGAATGAAAATTCGATGAGATTCGCAGATATATGGTACTGCACTGACACGCGAAGTAGGCGCTCCGTTTATTTCATGATATATTGAGATTTTTTCTTTCATGTCATTGAAAATAGTGACACGGAAACACTCAGGTAGTGACTATCGATTTAATGACATTTATTTGCGATAGATTTTCCGCGAATGGAGGGAGGATGACTGAATTTTCATCGAACCAGGGGAAATATCAATTATTCGCCTCTGAATGCTTTGATAATGAAGTTGTCAAGATCGTGGGCAGAGTAATATAAAGTGAACTGGAATTTTAAAAAAATGGGAGAGCTTTTGGGGTGACGTGTTCATACGTTTTGGATGTGATTTAATGAAGTATTGTCAACTAAAAGTCTGATGCAAATCGTAATGATTTAAATTGGGGCAACTTATGTGGAACATTCAGACATGAGGAGAAAAAAATTAGCAAGTCAAGTGAACATGGGGTAAAAATCGAAGAACGGAGAAATAAACTGCCTGTGAATGACGGCTGAAAAAGTGTGAGAAATTAATGTGCAAGGGGAAAATTGTCACGTACTGAGAGGAATAAATTTGCGAGGATGACGGATGCAGGGGAGAGAGTGAGCGAGAAAAATTTAGCGAGAATGAGAGGTGAGAGCGTTGAAAAAAAAATGGTAAATGGAGTATTTTCCTCCCAGAATCAAGATGTGACATCGTTAAACACAAATTTTATATCCAAAAGATTAACGAAAGAAGAATGCAACATCAAAAATAAAGTGAATGAGAAGAATGTTTCGACTTTTTTTTGTCAATCTAGCCTTTTCAGCAGAAATTTGGAAATCGATCTAATTGATTCACTGATGAATTAATGATTTTGAATAATTCCCAATTTAGAGGAATGGGGCTCGTTTAGGAATGGAATAATTAGGATTAAATTCGTTATGAATTCTTCGAAATTTCGAATATCGGTACAGCATTAGCGGCCTTACGGTACAGCGGCATCGTAGTACTGGACCCCAAGAGGAAGAGGGCGCCATGCGCAGAGCTGGGGTGTCTGCCCGTCAGCCGACTCGGTAACTGCCTCAGTCGACAGAGTGAATGTTATTTTCTGCGTTACGAAATTGGTATTCACTGACATTGAAAAATTGAAAATTTTTGAAAAAGTATCAGGGGAACATGAAAATTGAGGAGGTATCCACTGAAATTGAAAAATTTTAAATTTTTCGAAAAGTATCAGGGGAGCATGGAAATCGAGGAGATATTCACTGAAATTTGAAAATTCAAAATTTTTGAAAAAGTATCAGGGGAACATGAAAATTGAGGAGGTATTCACTGAAATTTGAAAATTCAAAATTTTTGAAAAATTATCAGGAGAGCATGACAATTGAGGAAGTATTCACTGAAATTGAAAAATTGAAAATTTTCAAAAAAGTATCAGGGGAGCATGGGAATCGAGGGGGCATTCACTGAAATTGAAAAATTTTAAATTTTTCGAAAAGTATCAGGGGAGCATGGAAATCGAGGAGATATTCACTGAAATTTGAAAATTCGAAATTTTTGAAAAAGTATCAGGGGAACATGAAAATTGAGGAGGTATTCACTGAAATTTGAAAATTCAAAATTTTTGAAAAACTATCAAGAGAGCATGACAATTGAGGAAGTATTCACTGAAATTGAAAAATTTTGAATTTTTCGAAAAGTATCAGGGGAACATGAAAATCGAGGAGGTAATCACTGAAATTGAAAAATTTTTAATTTTCAGAAAATAAAATTCCCCCAGTCGATTGGTCCCTCTGACAGCGGGAGTGCTTCTTCTTCTTCGATTTTTACAGCTCTAACAATATATCTTGCGGCCGTTCCAGCGGGAGTGAAAAGAAAATAAAATTCTAAAATAAAATAAAGTTCCAGAAAATAAAATTCACCCTGTCGACTGGTCCCTCTGACAGCGTGACTGTTACTGAGGCACTTACCGAGTCGGCTGACGGGTAGACCCCCCACCATTGGGTGCGGCCCCCACTTTCTCTTGGGGTGAGATTCCCCCCCAGAACTGAGCCACTCAGTGGGGGTTTGACTGACCCAACCCGCATTGTAGTACCTCACCCCAAGAGAAAGTGGGGGCCGCACCCAATGGTGGGGTGTCTACCCGTCAGCCGACTCGGTAACTGCCTCAGTAACAGTCACGCTGTCAGAGGGACCAGTCGACAGGGTGAATTTTATTTTCTGCGGTATGAATGGTTTTTGTTTTTTATTTTTTCAACTGAAATTTAGCCGACTGTAGAACGAGCGGAACGGGGAAGCCACATCTTCTGGAATTTCAAATGAAAAAAATTATTCAATATACTGAATATATACTACTAATGAAATTATATTTTTGTAAACGGGCGCGTTCCCCCTTCCGCTCGTTCTACAGTCGGCTAAATTTCAGTAAAAAAAATAAAAAACAAAAACCATTCATACCGCAGAAAATAAAATTCACCCCGTCGACTGGTCCCTCTGACAGCGTGACTGTTACTGAGGCAGTTTTACCGAGTCGACTGACGGGCAGACACCCCCATTGCGTGTGGCGCCCTCCCTCTCTTGGGGTGCAGTACTACGATGCCGCTGGGGTCACTCCAACCCCCATAACGGAGCCTCTACTTTGGTCAATCCTCTTCGAGTGTATTCGTGATTGTGTGACAGGTACGTCACGAACAAGAAATCAACATTCCAGGTTATAATTTACGAAAATTGTCAATCCCTCTGACATTTATAAGTTCTCGATGTCCCCAGTTGAGTTATTCCAGACGTAAAGCCAATTAAAACTACAAAGCTATTGTCCATTGCTCTCGAGTATCTCCTCGAAGTATACAGTAATTGTCGCATATAATACGTCATGATGTACGTGGCAGATTGATTGTTTAACAATTTTTCGTGTACAGGTGATTCTCAAGATTTTTCCTCAAACTCTGAAGTATTAAGAAAATAATGGCGTTCGAAGGAAAATACAACACCAAAAGTCCAGGTGAATTATTGCTTTGATAATTGGAATGAATGTTGATTAGATAAATTAATTGAATAATGACGCTTTTATCAGCGGTGAAGAGACTGATGAGAGAGGCACAGGAATTGCATGAAGCCACTGAGGAATATTATGCTAGTCCCCTAGAGGAAAATCTTTTTGAATGGCACTTCACAGTGAGGGGACCACCATCTTCACCATTTGAGGGAGGTGTTTACCATGGCAGGATCCTTCTTCCCCCTGAGTACCCCATGAAGCCCCCGAACATAATCTTGTTGACGGTAAAAATTAATTTCTGACCCTAATTCCCCCCCCCCCCCCCCCCCCAATTAATTCATTAAATTCTCTCTAGCCAAATGGAAGATTCGAGATAAATAAAAAAATCTGCTTGAGCATATCTGGTCATCATCCGGAGACGTGGCAACCCTCCTGGAGCATCAGGACAGCTTTACTTGCTCTCATTGCATTCATGCCGACTCCTGGAAACGATACTATCGGTGCCCTCGATTATACCCCTGAGGAAAGACAAACTCTTGCAAAAAAGTACGAACAAGTTGAAATCCAGTCAAATTTATCAATTTAGAACGACCAAAAATTAATAATTTTACTCCATAATTTATCAATAGATCACAGAGTTGGCAGTGCGAGACTTGTGGAAAGATCGTGGACTTGTTATCAAAGGATGGGAAATCACAACCAATAACTGCAGAAGAGGGGCACATCTTGGGATCGATAACACTGAAGGTGAAGTTGACTTTATCATTAAATTGTATTTTTTTTTTTGGTATAATCTCCTTGTGAAGGGAGAAGGGCACGATTTCAATGTGGATTATTTTCTAAAGGCCGAGGAATCGCCAGCCAGTGCCACGACAGCACCGACCTCCTTGCCAACTGCCAATTTTAAACAAATATTGAGGCAGAGACTAATGGAGAGGCACCGAGCGAATAATAATTTCGCTCAGCGAACCCAAAACAGTGATACTCTGTCCTCGTCGAACAATTTGTTCTGGACTATTCTCATAGCTTCTCTGGTGTCAGCAATAATTCTTCTCGTGTTACGAAGGCTTTTTCTGGTTTAGATTATTGCTCTCTGACCATAAAGATGCTGGAACTGACCAGAAATATCTTTATAGTAACTTGATTGTCTCCATCAAGACGTTCTAATCCCCGGAATTGAATGAATGATAGATTGTATAATCCGGAAGTAATTGACGTTAGAATTTATTGATATGCCACAAGAGTGATCCTTTTAATTTTATTTTCTCAGCAGTATCATGTCCCCGTCTTGTTATAATTCATCGTTAGTTGAACAAAAATAATTTTTTCGTTGTACAATTACCAACAACCATTTTATTTCAATAATCTCTGATTTATCTGTCCTCTTTCTAAGATTGTATATAACGATTAGCTTTCGTACGAAATAATCGATAAAAATCACGTGCATTAATCGACAAACTTACACAACAGAAATCGTTATTCATTTCAATAGTCGATTGTAATTAAAATCAGTACTTAAACATGTAAAAGTGGATCAAACGTTTATAATCCCAGTGTCCAGGATCAATTAATAAATCCATCGAATATCATATTGACTCTAACAGTAAAAATTTAGAATTTATGACTGGGAAGTGATCCAAGTGCTGATGCTGCAATATTAGGGAGAATGATTTTCTTCAATTCTTCAAGGCTTGTTATAATAAAATATAAAATATCATGTAGCTGTTCAATTGCTCTTTAAAATATCGAAGATATAGCCAATATATTTGTTTCAACAGTGCTCTAAATATTTTCTCACCCTCTCCTGATAATAATTCCGAATAATTTTAATGGTTGATGAGTGTCCTTAAAATCAGCATTAATTCCATACAAAAATACAACAATTGAAACGATCAAAGCGTTATCATCTAGCACCAGTCCATTCGCCAGTCTCTTTAAGCGTTTTGTCGGTTAATCTCTCGATTTCTGTTAACAATTGTTCGGTGTCGGGGTCACAGGCATTATCAGCATCCACTGAATCCCACTCTAAACTGTTTGGAGTTGATACACGTGACCAAGGTGATGCTGTCAAACTGGACGGTCGGCTGCCACCACTCGATGTCTTCGAGGGAGATTCCATGGTGCTCTCGGGTGGATCAAGTTCGATAAGGGGGGCAGGGAGAACCTCGTGCTCCCATTCGAGGTCCAGGGATGAGGCTGTCGTCGAGGAGACACAGCCTGGATGCTTCAACAGGGTCCTAGCATCCAGGGGCTGCAGTGGAGTGTTCAAACCCGAGCTGAAGTAATTTATTTATTAAAATCACATGCCAAATCGTTAGAATGATTAATTACCTTGTGGACGCAGCAATACTAGAGTGCAACCGGAAATATTTATTACTGCCTCTTGTCCAACGAGTGTCTTCAACCAATTCCAAAGACACTGGGGTTCTGCTATTTTTCTGTCAATAAAAATCCGTTATTATTGTTTATTTATTTTAAACAATTATTGGTATTGTTACCTTGAAACGTTTTAGGGATAGAAATGACAGAAAACTGTCCATTGCAGCGGTGAACAGAGGGAATTCATATTATCAATGCATGAAGAGGGAGTGAAATTGGAAGAAAATAAACAGTCGCACTCACGTTTTTGATTTTTTCGAAGAGTCTGTATATTCTCCGTTCATATACTGCTGCAACTGAAACGGTATTTCATTGAAATAAATACCCTTCGGAATTAATGAATTAATCAATGAGAATGAGTCAGTACCTCAGCTCGTTCTTCCTCTGGAGATTGAGTGATTCCGGTATGTCTGGAGTACCTGAAAACAGAACAATTAGACGAACGTTGTTTAATTAATGAGTAATAATGATTGGAAAGTAGAAAATGATCTGCAGATGGGCGGGTGAATCAATTTATTGACGGCTAACCTGAAGGTGAAAGGGTCGGTGACACTTGGAAAGCAACGGCCGAGGCAGGCCCCCATGACCTGTCACTTCACGGCAGAACGCCGTCATCTAAACTATTTTCTCACTCTTCAAATCTCTAATAATTCAAATAACCTACAATCCTCTGGTCTATTTCCGATATTTAGGTAAATTATCCCACTGACATTTTCAATGTTTGACAGCCCCCAACAATTGCTGCTGGCTGTCATGAGCAATGCCCAAAATATTTCGTTCGATTAATCGCTTCAACATGGCCTCCACAACAAAATCACATGCTGGTGTTGCATCATGGCCGGCAATTACAAGAATTTTCTGAAACTATTGGAATCGTGGCCCCTGGATAAATCCAAGACTGGAAGGTAGGGGATGAAATACTCTTTATCACCTGGGGATTGCCCCCGGTTGTCGCTCTTTCTCTGCCATTTTTCCACCCTTTTTTTCTTGAGGATTTTGAGGTTAAGTTCGACGGAGGTTATTGTTAATAATAATTCAGGATGAATCTGAGATAAACATTAAATTCTATTATTTGACTTGGAGTTGATTTCGAAAGGATGATTTACAAAAAAATGATTTTTTGCAGAATGCAGAATCACGAGTTAATTGCAGAATTATGATTTTAGAGATCTAGCCCAGCACATAAGGGACCAGATAAAAGTCGCTTTCTCGAAGGGTGACATCCAGCAGGCCCAGATTAATCAAGAGCAGTGCGACAGATATTATCAGAGTTTACGTCGTTTATCTTCGAATCAATACGCGGAGCTGTACACCAGGGCATCAACAGCCTCCGCCAGTGGACTTTCCGCAGAGCAGTGCAACGTGGCCCTCACCCCAGAGCTCCAAGAGTATTTCCACGAGGAAGATCAGTCCCGTTTCAAGAAACTCATTAAAAAGCTGAAGAAGAATGACACTAAATCCGATTAAAATCTATCTTCAGCCTCTTCAGCTGCTCTGCAAATTTCCCAGATCATTCAAAATTTTGAGAGAGCGCCCAGGAAGGATGAGGTACTCAACCCAAAGCCAGCCTAAGCTTCAAAGTCGTCCTCACATCCCCGTGATGGCAAAGGAAGTGGTTGAGCACCTGAAACCATCCTCTGGAAATACTTTTATAGACATGACTTTTGGCGCTGGGGGTCACACCTCTCGAATTCTCTCAGCTGCACCGAATATCAGGGTATTCGCTCTGGACAGGGATCCAGTGGCCCATCAATTAGCCCAGGAGATGGCTCAGCAATATCCTGGACAGGTGATTCCTCTTCTGGGAAGATTCTCAGAGTTGCCAATGTTATTGGCTAATCAACAGGTTCAACCGAATTCTATCGATGGAATTTTGTTCGACTTTGGGTGCTCGTCCATGCAATTCGACGTGGCTGAAAGAGGATTTTCCCTGTCTAAGGATGGACCCCTGGACATGAGAATGGATGGGAATCGATTTCCAGAGGATCCAACAGCAGCTGATGTTCTCGAACGAGCGTCTGAAGTGGAGCTAGCGAGGATAATCAAGGTCTACGGTGAGGAAAAAGCAGCGAAGAGAATAGCAAGAGCTATAGTCGATGCGAGATACAGTTTTAAGAAGCTGGAGACAACTTGGGAGTTGGCTAGACTCGTAGAATCAGTCCTGGGGGGAGAACTGAGGACAGATCAGTTGGGGAGATTCGCCCATGGAGCTACCAAGACCTTCCAGGCCCTCAGGATTTTCGTAAATAATGAGATGAATGAGATAAATTATGCAATGATCGTAGCTGAAAAGTATCTCAAGATAAATGGTAGATTGATCGCAATTAGCTTTCATTCTCTGGAGGATACTATTGTTAAAAGACATCTTGTTGGAAATGTCACTGACGATGTGGCCAACACCTCTCCCCTCAGGTACTACAACCATGGAAAGGTCTTCGAGCATGCTGAGGTCGATAAAATCACCCAAGTTCCTTGGAAGATGCTGCACAAACACGTCATCGTCCCCAGTGATGAGGAGATCGAGGAAAATCCCCGGTCGAGGTCAGCTAAATTTCGAGCTATTATTAAGATTACATAGTTGAAGAGGGGTTATTGTGTCATGTAAATACTTTCATTAGTTTTTATTGATGAATTGATTTCTAAAATAAAAAAGTAGACGATTTCCATTATTTTGTGATTATTTCATTTTTTTAATGGAAATATTAATATAAAGAATGTCTTATTTTATTAAACAATTTTCACTGGATTAATCTTGAATCGTATAATCAGCCCCTAGGCCGTCGGGAACGTCAGAAAAGTTCTCCCGATCTAGTGACGAAATATATTATTTCGGCCGAGTCACGAGCAATATTTTTTTTCATTCAGTCCGCCCCCAGGATTTCACGACCGCACAGCAGTCCTGAAACCTCATGGACTGACTGATAAACATAATTCACCAGAATTATCTAGAATTCTGTTATAAATGCGTACTATATGTTAACAAAAAGGAATTCCCGTATAGATTTTTCTTTTAAGAAAAAATTTTATGAACTCGTAGTAAAAAAAAAGACAGTGCGGACTTCAAAAGAGTCCTTCGATCTGATCAGTCTCGTGGTCCCAATCCATGTCATAGATAGCAGGTCTAGTAGCAAGCCCAGGCATCATCATAACCTCTCCAATTATGGGCACAACAAATCCAGCCCCGGCAGATACAAAAATATCATTGACATCCAAAGAGAATCCTCGAGGCGCTCCCTTGACACTGGGATCACCAGTGAGTGAGTTGGAAGTCTTTGCCATGCACAAAGGCAATTTGTCGTATCCCAATTTCTTGTACCCGTCAATCTTCCTCTTGACCTCGTCATTGCAGACGACCACCGATGCACCATACATTTTCGCAGCAATGATATGCATCTTCTCCTCGATGCTCAAGTCCAAGTTATAGAGCACCTGGAACTTGCTGGGCTTCTCAGTAGCTGCGATAACAGCATCAGCAAGCTCCACAGCTCCTGCTCCTCCCTGAGCCCAATGATTACAGACAACAGCCTCCCTAGCTCCTCCTTTCACCGCTGCATTTTTCACGATCTCAAGTTCAGCCTGTGTGTCAGTGGCATGAGCATTGATAGCCACAATCACAGGCACTCCATAATGATTTCCATTCTCGATGTGTTTGAGAAGATTTGGCAGTCCTTTCTCCACAAGGTCCAGATGCTCCTCCAGGTATTCCTTCTGCAGTGGAGCTCCAGTGGTGACAGTGGGTCCACCTCCATGCATCTTCAGGGCTCTGACTGTCGTCACCAGGACGATGGCATTGGGCACGTGCCCTGAAGACCTGCACTTGATGTCGAAGAACTTCTCCATACCGATGTCAGAGCCGAATCCAGCTTCAGTAACAACGATTCCCTCTGGACCTACTAGCTTCAGCCCAATGGCATCAGCGATGATTGAGGAACAGCCGTGGGCAATATTGGCGAATGGTCCAGTGTGCACCAGCACTGGAGTGCCCTCGTAACTCTGCATGAGGTTGGGCTCGATGGCGTCCTTGAGGAGAACAGTCATCGCACCAGTCATTCCGAAATCATCAGCAGTCAGAGGGGCTCCGGATTTTGAGAACGCCACGACGATCTTACCGAGTCTCTCTTTCATGTCCTCGATATTGGTGGCCAGTGCAAGAATCGCCATTATCTCAGAACCCACGGAAATACAAAAACTAGTTTCCCTCGTCCTACCCTTCTCGGTTGGACTCTGGCCGATTGTAATTTTTCGCAGGAAACGATCGTTGAGATCAACTACTCTCGGCCAAGTGATCCTCTCTGGGTCAATATCTAATCTCGCGAATTTCGACTGCTCCTCGGGGGTCAGGCTGTTAGGATCACTTTTTTTAATGCCCAGTTTTTCCAGTCGTCTCAGCTGAATTTTTGAGAATTTCCTCACACCCTTGATGGTCGGCACCAACCGATCATACAGGGCTTTGTCGCTTTGTGTAGATTCGTGGAACCATCTTGCATCGATCTGCGCTGATAGCAGATTGTGGGCTGCTGACACAGCGTGAATATCACCAGTCAGGTGGAGGTTGAACTCCTCCATGGGAATCACCTGGAAAAATCGGCGCGATCGGTAATGTTTTTATAATATTCGTAAAATCAATTTTCCAGTCAAGTGTCAAATTGAGATAACTATTTTTATCGCGCCCAGTTTTTCGTCAATATTTTGCAAGTTAATTACCTGCGAATATCCTCCACCAGCTGCTCCGCCCTTGACGCCGAAGGTCGGGCCCATACTGGGCTGCCTCAAAGTGGCAATTGAATTCTTATTGCGATGTGCCGTGAGGGCCTGAACAAGTCCCAAGGTCGTAGTACTCTTGCCCTCGCCAAAAGGTGTGGGAGTGATACCCGCGACCACGACATATTTCCCATTTTTCTGGTTCCCCAGGCGCTTCAGGATATTCAGACTGATCTTCGCCTTCTTCGAGCCGTAGGGACTGATCTCATTGGGGAAGATACCGATCTCCCCAGCGAGGGCTGTAATCTGCTTGGGCTCCTGACCCCTGGAGATGTCAATGTCACTGGGAACTGGTGTTTGTGGCCTCAGTGGAAGAGTCTTCAGGCACCAGGTGGTGGTGAGCAGACGCTCAGCTGCACGTTCTGCTGAGATCACTGTATTCTTCATCAGCATTGCAACTGTCATGGGACCAACACCTCCTGGCACTGGAGTGATGTAAGAGGCAACTTCCTTAGCTGTGGAGTACTCCACATCTCCTACCAGACGCTGACCACTTTTCTTGGTTGAGTCTGGAAGAATCCAGTGGTAATTTAAATTCATTTGCCTCAGCGATCACATTTCTTCCAGCAATCGCTACTCAATTATCGATTTTTCACGCGGAGGAGTGGAAATTGAGAAATGGTATTGTGAATGGATGGAAAATACTCGTTTTTCATTAATTACTGCATTAATTTAATTTTTAATTGTTGAAATTTTACCGGGGATAGCATTAATTCCACAATCAATAACGACAGCTCCTGGTTTGATCCACGATCCCTTCACCATTTCAGGCTGTCCAATTCCCACGACAAGAATATCGGCCTGTGAAACCTGGGAATGGAAATTATGAAAAGTGGAGAATTTTATTTTTCATTTAATTTAATTTTTACACGTTTACCCACCACTTGGGATAAGTCTTTCGTTCGTGAGTGACACACAGTGACAGTTGCATTATGCCACTTCAATAATTCAGCAACTGGAGTTCCCACTATTTTAGATCTACCTAAAACAACAGCATTGGCTCCAGCAATTGCCACTCCACTCCTGATAATGAACAATTAGTTAGGCATTTAATTTTGGAAGGTACATGAAGTCATACTTTTTTATTAATTCGATGCAGCCATTTGGGGTGCAGGGGAGGAAACCTGTCATGTCACCAATCGCCACTCGTCCTTCATTGATTGTATTGAGTCTATAAAGAATTAAATCATAATTAATTACTGATTGATTCAATATTGAGAATCTTTTAAAACCAATTATTTCAGTTAGTAAATTAATTTGACAAAAACGATTTGTCTCCGTGAAATTAAAAAGAACGTGAAAAGCTATCAGAATTTCTCATCAATCCGCTCGTACAAATATTCTCGCAATTGAATAATCGAATGAAGGCTAAAGATCGCATCTATTTTCGTCGAATTATCACTCTCGTTGTACATAATCAAATGAATTGCATAATTTTTCATCTCCATCGTGCAACGATAACCCAAATATCTTTATGTATTTTGACTTTTCTGAGAACTCTCGTCACGTACGAGTATTCACCGAATTCCTGTGGGACTCGTTATCGATTACAGGCTCCCGGAGGATTTGAACTGCCAAGTCCAGGATTCTTCAACGGGTCGAATATTGAAAAGGGGAAATGAAAAAAGAACTTTTAGAAAAATTGTGCGAAGGGATCGCGTTGTCTTGGATTAATTGGTTTTTCATTTTTTTTATCAATTTTAGTTGCAGAAATTATTTGAATGTTTCACCCATCGACGTCCTTCTCGGGGGATACTGTATCGGTGATGAGGTGAGAGTTGATCCTGCTGACGCTATCAAGGGGCATCTGCACGATAATACCATGAGTAGCTGGATCGTTGTTCAATTTGTCAAGTTTACTGAGCAATTCCATCTCCGTCGTAGTATTCGGTAGTTTCACGTGAGTAGCATTTATCCCGATTTCAGTGGCTGCTTTGATCTTCATCCGGATGTAGACGTTCGAGTCTTCACGTCCACCAACCTGGACAATTGCTAGACCCGGGGTGTAGTCTGGTAATTTAGATCGGAGAGATGCCACTTGATTTGTCAGCCCATCCCGAATTTCCCTGTGAATAAAATCCAATTCATTAAGAATTTCTAGAGCTCTCTATCTTTTTTTTTAATTTTTTGAGTCACCTGGAATGGAAAAAGACGAACTTTTCAATTTAATTCTCCAAGAAATGTGAAATGGAGTTTTTAAAAATATTTTATGGGTGACAAATCAGAGTTGTAATTAAATTTAATTCCAATGCAATCGATCAAAAGAAATTTTATTCTAATAATTGTTAATAATCCTTTAATTTATTGTAAAGTAGTTTGTGAAAATTTTGATATTTCTGAAATACAAATGAATTTCAGTAGTAATTTTTGCATTACTGTGGAAAACGTGAACAGGAATAATTCCAAATAATTCCTAGTCGATATCATTATTTTTTTTCATTAATAGAAATTCTCTCTAGGTTAGTAGGTGAACACGTGGCCTTAGGAATTCAGTGACAAGGTCACGAGAATATTTTTTAAATTTTATTTTATTTCAATTCCAAAACCGAATGCTAGATAATTCAAAATAAATTCCATTGCACCCCCATCATGACTAGAATAAATTCATATAATCAGGGGTGAATTAATTGACCAAATTCAATAATAATTGAGATTTATAAAAGTAATTACTTGGCCAGATCAGTTCCTGAGAGAACAATTCCTCGTACGTTCGTCGCCATTCTCCTGTGAAAGAATCTGAGAAAGAAAAATAATTCCCATTTTTTAATTTCATATGTAAGTGAATGAAATATTCAATTAAATGAAATATTATTAATTAATGGATCAATAAATTATTACCAAATGTGCAGAGTAAGTCTTCAAAGAAATAATTGATTGTTTTAATTGATTTATTAATTGTATATTTTAAGTTGAACGTATGCCGGTGTCGGATCTGGTTTACAAGTGACTCTTAAAGTACTTGTTCGACCACTGAACCATTTATGTGTGTTGTCATGGATATATATGTGTTGAGTATGTGTTGAGTTCTGAATTCCACTGAAAATTCCCCACCAATCCATCTCCCAACGTATGTACCGCATACGTAAAATTTACGCACAAATTCATTCAAGTCAAGCCGATCACTGAGAAAATAACAGATTTCGATGAGAGCGCAGTTTCCTTTTTCCATTTTCCAACCGGAAGTTCTTTTTTATCACCAATTATTTTCGCTATTATCAATTGTTTTCACTATTTTATTGCCCGGGTAAATGTAATCGGAATATTTTTTCCAAATTTTCAAAAAATTTCTGGAAGGCTTGACATAAAATGTTTTTTATTAAACGGAAAAAAAAATCGGAAAATAAAAGAATTTTATTTTTGGGAAAAGTTTTGAAAAATTTTTCAAATAGGGAGTTTTTTCTTATAATTTAGATGGCGTGTTTTTTTGATAATATTGAAGAATTAAAAAAATAAGAAAATAACAGTATTATTAAAAAAAATTATATTTCAAAAAACAAAAATTTCAAGAAAATGATAAAAAAAATTTTCCGAAACAAATTTTTGAAAAATTCTTCAAAACATTTCCCAAAAATCCGATTTTTTTGCTCCCCGATTTTTTTTGTTTAAAAAAAAAATTCCTGCAAAGTTTTCTAGAAATTTTTTGAAAATTTGGAAAAATATTCCGATTACAATTTTTTTTAACCCGGGTCATTATAATTGAAAGACGGACATATGAAGCAGCGATTTTCAAATTGAGATGCTGCGCTTACTAAAAAAATAATGTTTATCTTGAACTTGCAAATTGCAAACAGGAATAATTATTCTGCTTTGAAGAACAACAAAATATTTCGCTCAGGGCGGATCATTTACATGAGACGGGAGTTTTCTGAATATATTTCCCGTGAGGCGATCTTTAACAAGAGTATCTGATGAATGACACCTGATAAAATTATTGCTATCATGTACTTTTTATTATTGTCTGAATTACAAAATTTGTCTAAAGAAATAAGTAAATAAATCCTTATTTATTTTTTCTGTTGAATCATCCGTTGAAAATGAAATTTCAAGTGATCCATTGAATTAAACAATTACTTCCAGTTAATTACGCCCGTCTCATTAAATTAATGTCACTGGAATAATTATTAATTCTTACTTCACTATTCGGAGTATCTTCGTCATGAACACTGGAACCCAGAAAAATTCCCATCGAACTGAACCGGCGGATAATTTCCTCCCCATCATTTCGTCACTGAATTCCACCGAAAAAAATCCACTTGTTATCAGTTCCAGTTTCTCATCTGTGACTGATAACGAAAGACAGATAAACTATGAACTTATAGTTTCTATCTCTCGTCTCTCTCGACTATTCAATAATTTTACAATGCCATTTGATTATTTATGACTCGATCATGGATGGATCAATGTGAATTCCTTAGATTTGTTATTGCACATCAAAATTCGCTCCTGCAATCGTTCATTTGCGAGGGTCCATTGGAGCATCACCGACAATGAGATAAGTTTCCTCGGTTTTCAATTAACTAAATTTGTGGTGTGTGATGGGGTGAGGTAGGGAGGTAGCAAGTTGTTGAATGCTGTTCGAGGCCGGTAAGCAGTTGAAACTTTAGGGATGTTGGAAATTTGAAACAAAAACAATTCCCAACAGAAAAATAAAATAGTCTATTAATCTAAAAATTGTTTATTCCACACTACGAATGACTACATAATAACCCTGATATTTATTATAGACTTATTGTATAAATTTAGTGGATAAAATGGAGGTATGGTGAAAGTCTTCAGGTGAATTGAACATTGAGACTGAAAAATGACAATTTCTCAAATAACAGAATCATCCCAAATAGCTATAATCCCATGGTAAAATGCCGTCGTTATCCAAATACCAACAAATACCAACAAATACCCTCGAATTACGTGATTTGTATAGGTGGATATAATGCATCAAACAGGGAGACCATTTGTATAATTTAACGTAAATGTTTATGGGCACTGGGGTGTTGAACGCGCTGAGCCATTTACCACTCAGTTTATGAGGCTATTTCCAAATGACCGCAGCCTTTCGATTGATTACTTTAGTTATTTCAATGAAATGTTCACTCAAATATTTGTTACATATGAATAAACACAATTTTCCATTCCCCTGGGTTTGAAAATTTATTAATAACCGGTGATTGTCCAGTGATAACGCTGTGATAATACAAAACTCGAGGAATTGGTTTACATTATGTTGCAAGATGGAATTCCGTAGACGGTACGATGGGGTTGTTAGTGCACGGAAATTCGAAGGGTTTGAACAACCCCCTTTCCACCCATCTCCTATTGCTGACTCCTTTCAACCAGCGAATCTCGGATTTCTCCGCCTCCATCCACCGATCATCCACGTATCCTCACCAGCTGCCCTTTCAGAAACCCCTCAACTATCTCCACAACTTCTCATCGCCCCGTGTAAGAGGCGCTCCTACATATGCAAGGTATCCCAAAATTTTCTCTCATTCACCAATAGAATTATCTATTTTTTTCACTCACACATCATATTCCGATATAATTTAACAGATTAAAAAATTGGTTGTCAAAAAATTGGTGTGCACTTATTACTAACAGACACTCGAAATTATTGAATTTATACAAGTTCAAATTTTTCTAAACAAAATTAATTTATTATTGTTAGAGCTTTTTCGGGTAAAAAAAATGTTAATCGCAATATTTTTTCCAAATATTCAAAACATTTCTGGGAAACTTGTCGGAAAATTTTTCTATTGAAACATAAAAAAAAAAAATCGGGAAACAAAACAATTGTGTTTTTGGGTAAATGTTTTAAAAAATGTTTCAAAAATTTGTTTCGGAATTTTTTTTTATAATTTTCTAGAAATTTTTTGACCATTTGCAAAAAATATTCCGATTACAATTTTTTTTTACCCGGTTTATCCGTAATTATCATGAATATTAATATCAATGGGTATATTATTGTTATTATTAATAGTTTGAAGTGGGGGGAGTGTAGCAAAAATTATTCTGTAATTTATTAAGTGATTGGTGAGAATTTTTTATTTCTGGTAGAATAAAATTTTTTCCACCCGAAGAAACTTGGATTTCTGGAGATGATGGCACTCTCGATTCCTCTACATCACCCAGTAATTTGGTAAGAGCTTCCAATTTCCCAGAACGCCTTGACCCCCACCCAATCTTCAACAGCTTGAAGCACTCACCACCTTGGGGAGCCATTTGGAATGGAGGAAATTAATCGGCCCGATTCCAAGTAGCAAGAAACTCCTGGAGTATTGTCTTCCGTTATACCTTCATACCTCGCGTCTGGATTCAAGAACCATTTACCCTCGACATGACGAAGAGGGCGGACCTCGGTAAGACGCGATTACCGTCCCCTGGATCACCAGGATGATCATGGAAATCGAGGGAAACTCGAGGGGGATTTCATTCCTCGAGGTTGTTGCGGTTCACAGGGGAAATGAGACTCGTAAAAGTACGTGATCAGTCTTCAAATCAATTTACGATGGTTTACACTATTCTCTATTTTACCCCAAGACAATAATATTTTACAACAATATTTCCATTTACATCGGTTGACAAAAAAGATGCGTTAATTGTTTCATCACAATTTTCATTTTTTACTAGAATTTCATAAACCTGAAAAATTTACCGTCAATAAATTTTTAATAATTCGAGTGATAAAAATGCCATTTCAATATTCGATTTAATATTCGATTTAATATTCTTGTCCTTATCATCACTATCAGTATCAGTATTCCAAGAAAATTTTAGTGATCCTAGAAATCCTGGATTGAATTTTTATTTTCAGTGATCCACCCACACATTTAAACGATATTCCAAATATTACGAAGCGACAATATTAAGCATTGAGATTAGCCGAGCAATAAATTAATGATTGAATGCGTCGGTCGCGACTGGCGGAAGGGATATGAAATTAATACAAGTCCATCGGTCTAGTTGGAGTCCCTCAGACCCTCTGGCCTCCTTTGGAATTTCTGGAATCCTTAGGCTGACCAACCGGAAGGACCCTTCGATGGGAATATCAAGGAAATTGGATGGGATCAGTGAAATCTTCGCCTCAACTATTTTCTCTCGATCAATGACTACAGGTTTCACTGATCGGTGCTAGCGACAGTTCACAATATATTATTTTTTTATTTCATATTATTTTTTACAATAAAATCTAATAATAATAATTAATAAATAATCAATCAGAATAATGGGACGAAGGGTAAAGGGATGACTTAATTATCAGGAATTAATTGCATATTATTATTTATTAAATCCATTGAATTTATTTCATATTAATATTACATTGTCTTTCTTGTCGTCAGTTTGAAAGAAAAAGGAAAAACTGAAAGGAAAATGAATGAATGAATATTGAGAATGAAAGTTTATTTAAATAATCATAAATTACTTCCAATCTTCATTAGCGTGTGACAAAAATTCGTCACGATCTAGGGAGAGTCGTAGATTTGAGTGGCGGCCATTTGTCTCTGCGGTTTATTTTACACCCCAGTTTTCCTCCAGCAGGAAGTCGTTTTAGTTTTCATGGTGTTCCAGTGGAGAACAGCATTTACCTACGTTCAATTTACCTGAAATCCTCTCGAGTGTTCGGTACGGGTAATGTTTCAGAATGGTTTTCAAACTTCTGCCAACGACGAATATGTACGTACATTCCATGGAAATTGGTAAAAGCTTCTACATTGATCACTTTCCCCTCACTGGACTTATTTTTTATGGAGAATCAACCCTCTAAGCCAGAACTCCCTCGTATTTTTTCCTTGCAACTTAAAAAAAACGAATTTGTTCTCCAAATCAATTAGATTCCACATCAATCATCTTTCGGGGTGAATCTACTCTTCAGGAGTGAATCCCCGATAAATATTTTCATTAATCTTATTTATTTTCTTATAATTAATCTCCAAGTGGCGACAGTAGTTTTTTTTAATGCGACTGCACAGGGGGAAGCCAAAAGTTGGCAGCGCCATGCTGTACTTTATAAAAATCAATTTTTTGTTAATGTACTTGGAAAGTAATTGGTTCAATTCACTCAAGTTTCTTAGGTTTGTATTGGTAGTTGGAGGTAGGAGCCCTAACAGCCTCCGGGGCAGGAACAAGAAAGATAACTTTGCCGAGGGTAAGACGACGCCGGGGGTTGATTGGGTGACCACCCTATCTACCCTTTACGACCGATATGCGAGTCCTTCTCCCCTTTCCCCCCTTTCCACCCCTTTTCCACCCCTTTTCCACCCCATATTTCACCCCATATTCCACCCCCCAATCTTCAACCCTCATGCTCTCCTTTCCGTCATGACTGCTCGAGACTTGTGATGAAAGCGAAATCATAATCTCGAAAAAAATATGGCGGACCAATTTAGAGGGATGTAACTGGCGGAGATTTTTCCATGGATTTTCACCGGACTCTAATGAAAATTGGAAAATTGATCGTGATGAGCGCCAATTGCGCAATTGATTTGTTAGTTTCTCTTGTTTCATTCGGATTTATTTTATTTTTGTTGGGACCCTGGGGTAATCACATGTTGGATGAAGAAGGGTTTGATGAATTTAATTTTCCTGTGATTTAGATGTCTCCATTGATTGATTGATTGTTTATTATTGGGTGGTTTTGTCGAAGGAAAAATATGTGGAATGTATACGGCAATCGAAAATATCTTATTACAATTTTTTTTAACTCGGGATCGAATCAAATTGGGAAAATTAAGCATTCATTATAATAAATATGAATTAAAATAGAATTTAAAAAAGGGTAAAGCTCGAGCAATGAGAGTGATTGAATTAAATCAATCGAATTAATAATCGGTAGTTACGGAATTATTTGAGTGGGAATTGTGGAAATTGTTTGCAATTTTTTTTTGGTAAAAAAACGTCCTTTCTGAGGGGATGAAGATGAATCTTGTCGTTTCGAGGGGTGAGTGAAGGAGGGGTCTCCACCCCTCGAATTGGCCGTCGGGGTAGTCTTACACGATATTGAGTTATGCCTATAATGTCTCCTTAGGAGCATTTGGCAATCCTACCAGAGTCTGCGGTGGCTTTGACGTTGCCAAAACCTTTCCCAGTCGTCCATCCAACTTTCCTCAGAAAGGCTCTTCAACAACTCCAGCTAATAGCCTCTTTTCCCTATAAAAAGAAAATGAAAAATGTTAGAGAATTGAATTATTCATAATTAGTCTGGCGGTCGAAAGATTTTTAAAGACTCGAGTGATAGAATTTATTTAATTACCCTGGAATGAGGATTTTCCGAGATTAAATGGGTTTGGAGAATTATAAAAATTATGAAACGTTTCATAATTTTTCGGGAACCGTTTTTGTTAACAATTCGATTCAATATTTTATTCTCCCCGGGATATAATTCATTTTTATTATTTATTAAAAGATTTTTAGGGTAATTTACGTTTAAATTTCAATGGTACCATATTTTTATAAAATTCCTCCGGGTAAAATTTATTTGTTTAATCTTCCTCTGATTAAAATCGATCTGCGAAGGAGTAAAACAAGATGAATGCATGAAAAACGATATAATAAAAAAATTAAAGCTGCAGTATAATTTTTTTCCGAATCGATATATCAAATATACAAAATATATTTCCCAATACCGACATGCATAAACAATAATAAATAATAATCATATCCATCCGACTAATGAACATATATTTATTCCTGTAAAATCGGTATGTAATTAGCGTTCTCATTAGGCGTTTCCGTGTGGAATAAAATTTTTCATTGACTCTGGAGTTTGAGTTGATCGGCTGGCATCTGGCCATAGAACCTCCGGGAAGCACTAGTGCACCCCCAGGAGTAAAGTTGGTATACGTGTGCGTGAGAATCCATAGACTACCAAAAGAGGAAGGAGAACAGAAGGGGCAAAGAGGCCAAGCCGTTCCTGAGGGAGTAACGAAGTTCGGTGATTACCTAGGACTCTCCTAGGAGTCAACGGAGTTTCATACTTTAGCCATACTGGTTTCGGTAGCCGTCCTGGCCAAAGTAACTAAGGTTGGCCTTGTGAAGGTAGGAAGGAAAACAGGGGGTAGAGGTGAAGATGGAGATGGTAACGGAGATAGCCAAGGGGATGGGGTTCGACACAAGCGACTGCCAAGTTAAAGCACGTCGAAACGATCGCCCTCGTGGGAGGAGAGATCGTCGTGATTGAGAGGACTTGCTTTGGCCTATGGACCTCGTACACAGACCCATCCACTTCCTGGTGAATTCCTCATTTTTAAACTAAACAACAATTCAGGGTTCATCCAGCCCATTCAAACAGAAAATTATATCATCTGTCGTTATTATTCCAAACTTTTTAATATTTGATCTGAAAAATTCACTGGATCCCATGCCGCTAAATAAATCTCATTTCTATTTTATGTTATGTTGAAATTTTAATTTAATATTCATTCCAAATTCCAAATTCCAATTCAATAGCTACATTAAAAAAAAATTTTAAATACTTAAAAATTGATTTAAAAAAACGCGCGAAATATGTAATGCATGTAAAATAGTGATAATAATAGTGATCCGAGGATTGTTATTGTTAATTTGATTACAAATGAATGTTAACGTGGATTATAGTGATAAAAATAGAAAATGGGGAATTCTTATTCCAGATTGAGCGATTGATAATTGATTTCCTTGATTCAATCTCTGGATTTATCAGGAGTTATGACACCCGTGGATTTGTGAAATTATTAAAAACGAGTTGTTGATGTCAGATCATTTTGATGGCTGACTATTTGTGGGAAGGTGGTGGGTTTATATCCGAGCGATAAACCTCGGGTCCATGTGCTCGGGGTTTGAGGGAAAGTGAGTTTGATTACAATCCCGGGCCTCTTATCTTCCAGATTTGGATGTGCGGGTGAAGGAATAGCGAGGACAATAAGTCCATCTCCAGTGATCTAGGTTCCTTAACAATGCTGGCTTATTATCACCGAACAAAAGGACAGACCCGGCACTTCGCCCTGGGGATACAAGTTTCTTGAAAGTACCCGGTGTATAAATGGAGTTCCTTCAGGAGCAGATGGTATCCTAAGATTGACTGGATTTGTTGGAGAATTAATTCTCAAATGTCTTGAGCAGCGATTGATCGAATTGCCCGGAAGAACTTGAAACTCTCTCGTTCATCTATTTTTTTTTGGGGGGTTGCTCTCAGGGGTGTTCTCTCATTTTGGAAAAGGAATTCATTGGAAATGGCGTTGTCCTCCATTTTGCTAATCTCTCTAAGTCATAATATATTGATCCGGGCTCTTGATGGTGGACCACTCAGTGCCACCTACGCCTTCAGATATCAAGCTTCGGGGAAAGTATCTCCTAGCAAGTGATAAGAGAATTTCTTGCTTAATCGGTCAGACAGTAATCTATACCATTCAATTAATTTATCGACAATCAATTCAACCAATCGAATCAATTTTATTTTTCTTCAATTTTTTTTATTTGGTTTTCTCATTTATTTCACACATTAACACCAAAAAATTGTTAATTACAGGTTTTATTTTAAAACAATTATTAACTTTTCATTTTATAAGAAAGTTACTGAATACCAGTAATTAATAAAAAATTGATGTATCTAATTAGAATGAAATGAGAAATTGAATTGACGAGTGAGATTTTTTGGGAGAATTGTATTTATTTAAAAAATTGGAACTTACCTTTTGAATTTTATCGAAATGTCAATTAATCCTGTAAAACTGTTCGACACTCGAAATCTCGACTTGGACTGAGAAAAAAAAATGAGAGACGGAGGTGCATGAAAAAGTTGGGTAGAAACCAGTACGTCCCCTCGATGGAATCAAAGGGTCAGTCTGAATGAATGTCCGGAATAACTGGTCAGCAAGAGAGAGAGACACAATCAACGGAGTTTCCAGCATCCTGATGGAACAGGACGACGCAAAATCGTGGACCAGGACAATGATGACCGGTGGAACGAGAAATGGACATCGTGGAGATGAGCAAACCGGTCTGGCAGATGTTGGTCAGTGTGAAACCGTTGGTCCAGCTGCTGATTATTGCGAATTCATCTCATAAATGAAATAATATTACAGCATTAAAAAAAAAATAAAACTTCAATTGTGTGAGTGCGGGTAAAAAAAATTGTAATAGGAATATTTTTTCCAAACTTTCAAAAAATTTCTGGAGAACTTTTCAGAAATTTTTTTTTTTGAAACAAAAAAAAAATCGGTAAATAAATAATTTTATTTTTAAGGTTTTGAAAAATGTTTCAAAAATTTGAATAGGAATTTTTTTTAATAATTTAAATGGCGTTTTTTTGAGAATATGGAAAAATCAAAAAAGAAAGAAAATCATAAAATAATTAAAAGAAAAAATTATATTCGCAAAAATTTCTAGAAAATTAGAAAAAAAATCTTCCGAAATAAATTTTTGAAAAATATTTCAAAACATTCCCCAAAATACAATAGTTTTGTTTCCCGATTTTTTTTTTCAAAAGAAAAATTTTCCAACAACTTTTCCAGAAATATTTTGAGAATTTGGAAAAAATATTCCGATAACAATTTTTTTTACCCGGGATACTTTATATAATTTATTTATATAATTCATTGAAATAATAAGAACGATTGAATGAACGAGTTATAATTAATAATGAATGGATGCATTCATAAATACCAGAATTACTCCCTATTAATTTTTATTGTAATATTATTTTGATTTCAGAATTGGTCTGTACAGAATTGATTGAAACGCTATTAGCAGTGGTAATTAGCGATTAATTAGGCGCTCATGGTGGCGAAAAGTGAGTAGTTAATTACGGAAAAATTTTTTTTTTGTGAGAAGATGAGATGGAGAGGATGAATTGTTTTTCGCGAGTTATGCAGTAATAAAAATATAAATTAGAGGAGAAAAGAGAAAAAGGTGAGGGTTCACCTCGAAGTGGTCAGTTTTATCGCGTGGTTTACGCTTGAATCTCCTTTCCCCTTTCGGTCACTCGACCCCAGTAAGAATGGTAATTGGGGCTGTTTCCTCATTTTTATTTAATTCGTGGTGTATCGTGAAGCCAGATACTTCAACTAGCGAAATAATCTTCAGGAGGAATTAAAAGAGTCATGAGGGCAATTTGATGCCGCGGTAATTACTCCAATCAATTAAATATCACTACGATTTCAAGAATTTAAACCGAGAAATTGATTTATCGGATTGCGGTATTTCATTCCTTGCAATAATTATTATTATTTCAAGTAAATTGAGTATGGACTAATTTTTGGATAATAATGTGTAATAAATGGAATTTAATATATTGGGTATTATATGGGTAATTATTTAATATAATGGGTAAGGATAACAACAACTTAGGATAAGTCTAAGAATTTTTTCAGGGAGTTAATGAGGAATATCTCCGGAAATGAGGGTGATACCGAAATTTTTGTAATAACCTTTTTTAAAAATCTCAATTGGATCTTTAAAAAAGGTCATTATGAAAATCTCGCTGTCTCCGTTAGATCTCGAGATTTTTTGAAAATTAGATCATAGTCAAAATCAATTTGAATTTTTTCACCGTTTTGCTAATGGATTGTTAAATAATTGTTGAATTTTATTAATCGGAAAATTATTTGAGTGCCTCTCGAATAATTCAGGGATTGTTAATTTTTTTATCACTCGGTCAGCGTAATCTAGTTACTGCGAAGTGTTACGCTGAAATCGCGGAATAACGCAATTGATGGAATGTGGGGCATAAGATTCTGTTCGAGAATTTTTCAATTGAATCATAATATTTAATTCAAGAATTCATGATTATTCATTTGTGAGAGCATCAACAAAATGTGACCTACATTTCCTGCGCATGAAAAATTACTCCTGCCAATTAAATCGTGATAAATAAATTAAATTACGAGAAGTATTCGTTTGGAATATTATTTTTATCTTCAACTCATTGATTCACTCATTATTTACACCTGATTGTATATGTTTCTCTCTCTCTTCTCTCTTCTCCCATAAAAAAACAAATAAAGATGAAATAAAAAAACAATACGAGAAAAAAATTAATTATTCTTCAATTTTTCTGGCCGATTGCACGAGCACTTCCGCAAAAAAAATGAATTAAAAAAAAAAAGAAATAGTTGTGAATTTTGGTCAGCCCTGAGAGAGGGGCAGAAACTTTGAGGGGAGTCAGGGGTAATCCCTATAGGTGTTGCCGGAAGTCGAGACTACAAAGGGGCGTGGCGAAATCTTAAGTTATCCAACTCCATCGACCAATGGGAGTCCTCTAAGGCCCCAAAGGGTTCTACTATCTTTTCAAAAAATTAATCCCGACGAATCATACCGAAAGATAAATTTTCGATTGATCGATTCTCATTGAATTTATTCTATTCTGAAAACGTGAGAAATTTCATAATTTATTAACAAAGTTGCAATTTCTTTTTTTTTTTTAAACGCTCAAGCGATTTTCTTTTATTTATTCAAGTGGAAATAGTTTAGTCTGAGGAGTGTCTGCAATACAGTTGTACTGTTGCACCGAGGTTTATGCCTTCCGGTTCCTCTCGTGTTATTATCCGGACCCTCCTTACTCACCCGTCTCGGTGTTTGTACTTGAAACAATAAAATACGTTCATGAATGAAGTACCAACCCCCGTGGCTCTTTTAGTCGGGATAATTCCCCCTGTCTTCTGCGGACACCTTTTTCCATGATTATTCTCATCTCTTCACCTTGAAATTCACCCGCTCTGTCCTTCTCCCGCTCTTTATTATCCCCATCCCTTAATTAACTCTGGAATTTTAATGAACAATCATCGCGCAATCAAGCACATTTTTCGTGACACATATAGCTACACAAAACATGACTTTTTATTAATAATTTCTCTTCCTTTTTTCTCTCAATTTCCAGCTAATGAAAAACCATTCAACTACCCAATTTTTAATTAAACAAAATCCTTTGAGATCCTTAATGATCTGCACTTTGTGCACTCGGAAAAAATTATCTGACAGTTCCATAAAATTTTTTTCCACCGAAATACGACAGATTCGGAAAATCCGGAATGACGAAAAATTTTTATTGACTTTTTTTAATTGTTATTACATATTTTTTATTTTTGTTATTAGTGTAGTTTTTAGAGTGGAGTCTATTTTGCCTAGCTGATCAATTTCACCGGGTTTTACCCTAGCTAGTGAACCCAGGGATAGTGAAATGAGGGGAAACAGGGGGATGGGTTTAGAGCCACTATCGGCTCCTTGGGGATGTTTCCGCCCCTATTTCTCTACTCGCGTCCCCCTTTACCATATACTGCGTTATACCTCGACCAAATACACTCAGTATAGTTATACAAGACTCATATATATACCAAACTAGGGGGTTTGTTGGGTATTGATCGTTTGGAAGAAGTCTCCACGGTACATGCTATTCTACTTCTGCTCCAGGATCGTCTTCGCCTCCTCCTCCTCCTCCTCCCCCTCCTCCCCCTCATAAATGTTAACTGATAAAAAATCGTAGTGCAAAAAAAAGATAGTAAAACAAAATTGATCTTCCAAGTTTTCCGTTATATTTCCTTGTTGTTACAATTTTTCAAATCCAATCTGTGAATAATTGAACATTTTTCAAATAATTTTTACATTTTTTTTGGACTCATATCAATTATTAAATTATTATTATTATAAGTTACATGCATGTTTATTACAATAAATATATCGAATGGATATTTATTTTTTCGAGGATCGACTCTTACCGAAAATTCGATATTTTGAAAATTGTGGGAAAAAATTGTTTAAATGTCATTTATATGTTTTACATATTTATATATTATTAGTTGAATAAATATGTGGAGTTGCCTGAATATCACATATATATATCCTTCATATATTTTTCAGAGAACCCTTCGATGTCACCTCTGAACAACACTCATTAAATTCACAAATAGTTATTAATAAATTTCTCACAATGAATTCCGAAATTTTACAGAAATTGCTGAATTGTTCTGAAGAGTTCATGAAAAAAATTATTAATGAAAGTTGTAAAAGAAAAGGAGAACCCCTCCGGGCGCTTCTTGGGAATGAATACATAGTGGGGATAAGTCGAATATGGTGGTCAGAAATAGGGGTGGGGCGAATGGGGTGAGTTGAGAAAGGGGTAGGAAAGGGGTTTGTACACGTTTTCCAGGAGTCGGGATAAGACGAGGGGTTGGATTCCACTCTGGGGGGTGGGGCGGGGTAACAAGATGGCTGCTTTCCACAAGAATAGAGGGGAAGGGGAGGTAAGATATTCATCAAGGGGAGAAGAGGTCTTGCCTGAGGGGGCGGTAAAATTTATAAAATTCAAAAAATGTTGAAAATTTATAAAAACGCGGAAATTCGGGAATCAAATCGCTTTTTCGATAAAAAAATATGGAAAAAACGATTTCATTCATAATTTACTTTATTTTTCTTATAGATAAATGAGAAAGAAAATCGATCTCAAAATATCTCGGAATATCTCGAAATATCTCGAATGGGAATATTTTTTCCAAATTTTCAAAAAATTTCTAGAAAACTTTGCAAACATTTTTTTTTTATGAAACAAAAAATAAATTGGAAAACAACAATTTACTTTTCGGAATGGTTTTAAAATATTTTTTATAAATTTGAACAGGAATTTTTTTTTTACAATTTCGATGGCGGTGGGAATTCGGTGATGGATATCGATGAGGGAAGCGGTTAATTCGTCTTTGGATGTCCGATAAATTGTCACGTTTTGTCTGCGGAGGACAACATTTGGAGAATCCGCACTGTATCAGGCAAGTGTGTAGTCGTGTGGTTGACCCAAGGCGTGCGCACACGCTTGGAAATTAACTCCCCGGGTTTCTGTTCTATTAATTAATCTCATTACTTTAATACTCACTGCTGGGGATGTACCTCCTCGCGCCAGTAGCACAATATCACCACAATAAATTCTCAATCAAAATTCTTCGGAATTATTGAAATTGATATCAAAACGACTGATGAAAAATATCGGCAAAATTCATGTGCACAGTACATCGGCAATTTTGGGTGTTGATGTGCCCGGAGATGACTAGCCTTGAGCACCTAGTGACTCCCAAAAAGTACCTGTACCTTTGTCACCGCGGATGTATGAATATATCCAGAATGCACATCCAGTCATTTACCGGAAGCACTACCACCTCTTCTCCAGCGTCTCGAACATTGTTGTCCCCTGTAATGTGCGGCCCCCCGACACCCTCCACCCCCATCAACAAAACCGCCAGGAAACCCTTCCGGTCTTGTGTTGCCACTTGCCCTCCTCCCCCAATAGGAAGTAGAAACCTAGTGTTGGAAGCGTTTCAAACACTAAGAACACGCTGTAACCATTTGAATGTGTCGGGTAGCAAATGCCTGAGACTAGAGAAAGCGAGAGAGATGGTTCCACCACTTTTCACCCCCTGAAAATACAACTGAGAGACCGGAGGATGGACCAGGTTTCGTTGGAGAAATGAGAATAGTGTCGGTCTACGAGCTGAGTGGAGTTGGTGAGCAAATTGCTCAAAGTAATTAATCGCTTTTGCCGGGTTGGCTTGCCACGTTGCTGGGGCTGTAGGAAAAGCCTCATCCAGAGGATAGAAAACCAGGTACATACCCATTGGGTGGCTTTCCAGCGCTTTCTATTTCACAACCATGACGATAGGATACCACCAAAGTCCAGGAAAACTTGATCAAAAGCCCAATCCACGTGCCCCAACTTCAACTGCTATTTCACCATGAAAATTCACAAGGAAAAATTTCCATGTTCGAATCTTCACATACCATGTGTATACATAATAATTTTTATGATGACCTTGAGAAAGTTTTTTGTAGTTTGAGTTTTTTTTTATATGGGCCACCATAATGTTTAGTCAGCGATAGAGAGACTAGTCTATTGAAAACCTTTTTTTTTATTACCATTATTAATATTTAATTGTGTCCATGTTTAGGGGAAAAGCGTTGATACACAATTATGATATGATCCATGCCATCATGGCAATCATTCTGGACACGTTAGTGAGGATAGAATGGATTCCCTGGGCAACAATTGAATTATAAATCCATCTTGCCTGGGTAATTGGCGAAATTTTCGCATCGGAAGTGATGCTCGAGGGTTAGAATTGCTTCGGAAATAATCCCCACTTGATTATAATTTTTCACGCGTTATTTTTCAATCGGATCATCAGCTGATGAAGGGCTGAGGTATTTTTAATCCTAATTCGAGAGTTTCACCAACCGCTATTTCTGAGGGCAGCATCAAATCCTGGGTCCGTGTCAAACGGCAAAAGCCCCGTTTGGGGATTTTACGATTGAGTGAAATTCATTCGACGAATACGAGGTCAAAGTTTTGCCAGTGCAAAAGCACTGGACGTATGTGTGGGTAGATGTTTCGTTCAGGAATCGCGAATTGGGACCATAGAGCGCAAACTCCTTCACAAACTCGAATCTCTGTGGAGGTTGGATGAAGAGAGAAAAGCGGAATTGAGTTGGTGAATACGGATGAGAAACTCTGATAAGTGAAGGAACAGTTTAAAAGAGGAAATCAGAGGGACGTGCTACCAGGTGGCATCGAAGTTCATTTCAAAAGATGTCCGCCATCTTTTCAATCCTCCACCGAAATCAAGAACATCGAAAATTTCTCGAGCCAATAAAACCCCCCAAAAAAATTCAATCATTTCACGATCACTATAAAACCCTTTAAAATCGATTTTATCCAGAAAAAAATAAATCGTGCCATCCTTTACTCATTTCAATAAATTCGAATAATGACCAATAATGCCCAATAATGCCCACTAATGCCCAATAGTGTCTCATTTATTAAAAAATGATAGAATGAATTTTTTTCTCATCACCAGAAATAATTTCCATGTAAATTCTTCGAGTTATGAATTTCTTAATGCGTTTGTATAAAATTAAAAAGAGTTTTATCCGCCTCTTGGGAGTCTCGTGGGTTTTGGAAGTTGCGTTGATGCAGATGGAGGAAGCTCTCCCGACCTGACCGTAGTCGTGGACGAAATGGTGTGGTGGGGTTGGTCGTAAGAAGCAGGGCTTTGGCGGACAGCCCCGGGACATAAGAACACTTGGAGCACGGGGTGGTATGAAATGGGGGAGGTGGGGGTGCTTTTCAGGGTGGCTCTCTCGTGGAACTAAGTCGTATTGATCCTAGGCTGCACACACAGGAGGTGGAAAACCAGCCAGGGTTAGTACGTGTTCTTAATCGCCAAGTGACCGCCCTACCTCTCCTCCTTTCAACGTCACCCCTCATCCCCTTTTGCCCTTTCATCCTACCACCCATACCACCCACTCTTCTCCATCCACAACGTACCGAGGCCCCAGAGACGCGAATTCTCTCTTCTCGCCCTCTGGCCTTCTACAATCCCTGACTCAAAGTGTATTCGGGGGTGTGTGAGTTTTGGAATACATGTGGATCGCCGAAACAGAACACCTACTCTCTAGGACAATCGCCCATGGCTTCAGAACATCTATACCATTGTTCGTTGGATCATCATGATAAGACGCTCAATTCTCAAAAAAAAAATCAAAACTGTAACATCCCGGGTAAAAAAAAAATTGTACTCGGAATATTTTTTTTCAAATTTTCAAAAAATTTGTGAAAAATTTTTCAGAATTTTTTTTTTTAAAACAAAAAATCGGAGAGCAAAGCAATTTTATTTTTGGGAAAGGTTTTGAAATTTGTTTTTTTTATTTGAATAGGAAAATTTTTTTTATAAGGTGGCGTTTTTTTTTTTTGGGAATATTGAAAAATCAAAAAAGTAAGAAAACAACAGTATAATTGAAAAAAAAATTATAATCGTAAAAATTTCTAGAAAATTATAAGAAAGAATTTCCGAAACAAATTTTTGAGAAATTTTCCAAAGACTTTTCCTAAAAATACAAATTGTTTCTAATTGTTTTGTTTGGAGAATTCGATTTTTTTTTGTTTCAAAAGAAAATATATCTGCAAAGTGTTCCACAAAATTTTGAAAATTTGGAAAAAATATTCCGATTACAATTATCTTACCCAGGTAACTACTATGCAACTCTAATTCATTAAAAAACGAACTTCGGGCTGTATAAATTGATAAAAAAAAACCGTTGATTAGATTATTCCTAAAATTGCAAAATGAAGAATTCCAAATTTCCATGATTCTCGGGCGAAGAGCCAGACAATAGGATCGCTCAATAATCTCGAGTGAAATATGACAGACAAAGTTATCGGTTTCAGGACTCCGATTATCGAGTTACAGCCATCACGAGATGCTTCTGACAGTGAAAAAGGGGGAAATCTTGTTTAGCGGCGTACGGTTTGACGGAGGAGCAGTGAAATGGGATTGGATTTCAGTAGAAAGATCCTTCAATTAGTATCAGTCATCTACAACACTCGCTGATTCGGATTATTGGATGCGAGACAAATTAAATCCTCGGCACCCTGAGATTTTATGTACCCAGTTCATCCCAGGATCTCTGTGACCCCTCATCCCCGCTGGACCGGTTCTCAAGATGAATCTCTTTTTCACCGGCCAAAATCCCAGGACGTATCTGCAAACAAGGATGGAGATTAATATTTCACCGTAGTTGATGCTCGTGGTGGTGAAAAAAAAAGGTACAGGACAGACGACAGGGCTTTTTCAACCCCAACCGTATCGGTTTTGTTACGACCCTGAAATTCGCAGAGATGTATTCTCCTCTTTTTGCCCTCTCGCATCTCATCAGTTTCACCCGCGTTAATTGCACCGCCAAATAATTGATAGCAAACAGCAAGAAGACGATAAAGACAATCTCAAACAGACGTAAATCCACGAGAAAGAGGGCCTCTAATCGTAATTATTTGCCATTCAAATTCAATTACGTACACGATAAAACATTTCGCATTCCGATCAGCAGTTCGAGTTGAAGTGTCTCTTTGCGAGGGAATTCACTCCGAGGAATGCAAATCTCAAAGTGCCATTTGACAAAGGTTTAAAGGATGGAGCACTGTTGAAAGTGATAAAACGAAACGTGTTGTACTTTGAGAAGGTTGATTCACTTGTGAGGGACATTCACGGCTCACAACCACTTTATGTCTTCAAAGAAATCGTTCTCAACCGAGGATACGAGGTAATTCTATTGAAACAATCCGACAATTATCGACGGCTACAAAGGATAATTACGTTAAAATACCGCTTATTTAAAATGTAAAAAAAAAGAAAATAATTGCTTTACCCATAACCAGGGGGTGAAGTACCAACGATGAATATTCTCAACATACTCAATTTTTCCTTAAAATTTAATTGAACATTTGTTAAATAAAAAATTCTGGGACTTGTACATAATTTTTAAATATAATTTGTTCCCTATGTTTTCAGAAGATTTGAATTTTTTTTTTCAGTAGCAAAGACACTGACTGATTAATGCAAAGGAAATAACATCATCACTCAGAGACAGTGTTGAATGGGTGGCCGAGGGGGTGGTTTACAGAAGAGATATTGCCAGATGGCAATGACTACTCCGGGTGTTTCCCTGTCCTCCATATCCACCACCAGAAAGAGGAAGTGAGACACGGCGATTTTCCACGAAATACCAGTAGTCCTCGGTTGAGTTATGCTCGTATTTCCCGTCAGCACATCCGATGATGTCTACGGTAATGTAACTGAAATGTATGAATCCTCCGTGCCCGAATCTCGTGGCCTCTCCTCCCGCCATCTCTGTACCCTCCAATCTCCCTCACTACTATTTTCACGTATGTGTATAGTTATATGAGAAGGGGGGAAAGGGGTACTTGTATGTACACGCGTGAGAGAATGAATGTGGTGGACGATTTATCCCCGAGTACATCCGCGAAATCCTGAATAACCTCGCCACCGTATCATCTCTCTTTGCCCTATGCTGTACCATTTTGATGGTGAATTTTCCCATGCAAATGATGAATCATTGATTCCAGGAGCGAATATGTTGCCATTAGAATTTTAATTGCGTTATTATGCGCGTAAAGTTCTGGGGCCGGGGGGGGGGGGGAGGGTAAAAAATAGAGGGATGAGTCGAGAAATTGATGATGACTTCTCATTGAATCCAAATTCACGCATTTTCTATTATTTTTGCAACGAATACTTCATTTATTGAATTACCGGGAGAAAAGAAAATTGTAATCGGAATATTTTTTCCGAATTTTCGAAATATTTTTGGACAACTTTTCAGAACATTTTTTTTATGATACAAAAAAAAATCGGAAAACAAAACAATTTTATTTTTGGGAAAGGTTTTGAAAATTTTTTGTTGAGAATATTGAAAAATAAAAAAAGTGAGAAAATATTTCCCAAAAATACAATTATTTTGTTTCTCGATTTTTTTTCCAAAAAAAAATTTCCTGAAAAATTCTCCAGAAATTTTTTGAAAATTTGGAAAAAATATTCCAATTACAATTTTTTTTTCACCCGGGTACCCATCAAATTTATTTATTTTCGGCTGAATTAAATTATATTAATTCTTTGACGTAATTAATTAAATTCTTCTCCATAAAAACTTTTTGGTTTTAATTCCTTGAAACACAGAGGAATCTGAAATTCCCATTCGACAGCTCCACATTAATGGAACGGATTAATTATCATTAACAAATGCATTCGGCTGGGGATCAATTTGGTCTACTGAACTGTTCATTCGTTAATAGTAAACGATTGAATATCCGAAAGCCCTTACTTTTCTCCATTTTCCTCAGGAATTCCCGAACAATTAACAAATATTAATTTCTTGACAATCCCATTCCCCCATTTCATTCATTAAAAATGAACCACCAAATTCGAGGCGATAAATATTGAAAATAGCGCAGAGTGTAGAAACTCTGCGAATAATAGTCGGCTTTCATTTTCATCGGCATTGATTTCCGATGAATTTCCCTCTCAATGAGCCCTAGAAAAACCGACATACACCACCACTCTTATAAAATTCCGTGGTGTTAGTACTACAATGAATTTCGCATGCGCGATGGTTAAAAAAAAAAGGGGGCGCCGGGCTTTTACTGTACGGGTGTCGTGGCTGTCGATAAAAAAGCTCATGTCGAATAGCAAGCACTCGTACGTTGTAGTGAGAGGTGAAGGCGTTGGAATGGTGTTGACTTTCCCGGAGGTTGAGTAATTTTACCATAAAACCGGGAGTTTACATTCTGACGAGTTAGAATAGCGAGTTTAATCGGGGGTGAGTGAAGTGCCCAGTGAAGATGAGAAAAGGACAGTAAAGAGAGAAGATATTATCCAGTGAAATCCAAGGGGTGCTACATATACGAGGGGTTGGAGGGGTCACGCTAATGGATGTGAAAAGCAACTGAAGTAAAGTTATACTCCAACTTTTGGGGTGTCTTTGTTACGTCGGATGAGAAAATTGTCTGACCAGTGGTGGCTCAAGGCGCAACTACTGAGGAACAGAGGGGAAAGCTTGAGAATACCGTGGAGAAAGAGGGATGATAAGTGTGAGTGAGATAATACTGTCAAGACCACGCCTCTTGTCTAAGGTTACCCCCACCATTGGCTTTATTTCTCAGCCCTATGTACGGGTAATTCCTCGCTCCTCCCCCCCCAACTCGGTACATACTACAGCTGCACCATTCTCTTCAGGAATAGAGGGGGGCAACAGCAGGGGAGAAATAAGATTTTTCCATTCCCCCTTTGCTGCATCCTCTTACCCAACCCCCTACCCCTCGTACTCCGTTTTCGCATGGTGTATCAGCTACATTCTATTGATCCACAACTAAGGGGTCCGTTTCTTGCCAGTGGAGGAGCTCAAATCCTCCATTTCTCCTCTTCGACCTCGCCCATTTCTCTCAATCTCTTATTCTTCGAGTTGATAATTTTTAAGGCTAAGATTTATGTACTCCAGTTGTTAGGATTTGATCAGTTGTAATTCCCTCGTTAATCGGTTTGATAAAAACTGGTCTGATGATGCACTGTTTAGAATTAATATACGCACGGAGAAAATAGTTTGGAATTTTTATGTCAGACTATTTTAAGAGTGAATTGTACTGGGGACATGTGTTGGGGCATGATCATAAGTGGTAACTATTGCCATAGTGACATGGTGCAGCTATGAGGATATTCAGATGAAAAGTAATCACTACTTGTTGACATATAATAATAGTAATAGTAATTTTTACTGTTGAATTTTTTTCGTGTGGAAAAAATGAGGAAAAAATGAGGAAAAATGAGGAAAAAATGAGGAAAAAAAATGAGCGTTCGTAAAAGATTGGTGGTAACAGAGGATAGTGGTTGTCATTTGAAAACATGGAGTATTCTCGGTAAACATTCAACCCCAAGGATTTGTGTATCTCTCATTCAGCATTCAGTGGCGCAACGATGCACATTGTGTGTCTCTGGTGACTGGGTTCCAGGTTTGATGGTGGACAAGCAGAGGTTCCGTAAGAGACGAAGAGTACAGGAGTGTAGATAGGATGGGTTTTCTAGGTGGGTTTTGATGGTGGTACGAGGAAGTTCTGGAGGGTGAGATTGGCAATGGTACGAGGTTGGATGCTTTAGCTTGGGGCTGTTAAACACGGCGGGGTCTTATCGGTAAAACTGTTCTATACGGTATACCACCGGGTCCAGCCATTGGCCGCTCGAGTATCTCCTCTACCTTATACCCACTTCTCTTTCGTACCATCTAGAAATATACAGATACATAATCTACCAGTGTGTATGTGGGCTATCGCTGATGTGGAATAGTATGGGTACTCCACTCTGGCAAATGTACCTGGGCACAACTGCGTCACCAACGAGTGTCTCGTTTTCTCTACGTGGCTGAGTCCGTATCGTTTACACTCTTCCCCTTAAATCTTAATTATCAAAATAATTGCATTGAATAATTATTATCTTCCAATGACAGCATAAATAATAAATTGATTATTAAAAATTTTTACAACTGCATAATAAAATAATTGAGCAATCGATCGGATCTTGACTCTCGTGTTAAAAAATCGCGGAATTTGGATATGATTCAATTTTTTAATACATTTGTTTTTAAATTATTATGTAGTATATAGGGCTGATTTTTTATGTTGTTAAAATATTTTAGGGCTGGATGTTTAATGAGGATTTTCAATTTTTCTAAAGAACAGATTATAAAATGATGGCTGAACGACATTTTCCTCGAAATTTAACGAATGATCAGGGCCCCGAGCCCGTATCCCCATAAATTTCCTAACATTATCGATATCGACGCGTAAGCATCTGAGCCGGCTTATGTGCACTTTGATAGCAGGTACTATCGTATCGAAACTAATTTCGTTTACTCCACATACATATGACCATTATCCCCCACTCTACAATCAGCGATGTGCGCTGAAACAAGGAATAGAGTCTGCAGGCGAGGGTCTTCCTAGGCATTAGTCTAAGGCCTCTCCTCAGGGTCTCCTGGCAACCAAGCCTATCAAACTATCTTACAGCTCTCAACCCTTACTCCATCCTTTCAACCCTTCCTCCCCCTATTTTCTCAAAATCCACCTACGACGAGGATCCGGGGAATCTCACTTCGAGCCCCTAACGACCGACCCCACGGGAGAAACTGCGAAATTGAGAAAATTATCCTCACCCAAAGCGTTATAGAGACTGTCGCTGTCTCCTAGAGCGGGGGCCACGGTTACTCTATCTTTCTCCTTGGGGAGGGTTACCCCTCCTCCCTCACCGCCCCTTTAATAAAGCCAGTCGCCATCTTAGTTTGGAAATGCACATTTTATGGATGGGACGCTGAAGTAAACCGGATATTCATTCAAAATTGTTTCATATATTTTCTATTTTCGGATATTCTAGCGGGAAACATTTTGAATTTTTAGAAATTTGCGGATTTTTGCGGTTTAATTAATCAACTGTCAGTGTTTTTAATTCTTACTGTCAGATAATTTATTGTAATTGCTGTTTAAAAAATATCACGAATGAGTGATAAAATCTGGTATGAGGCACAATATTAGTGCAATTTGAGGTAATTCTTGCTGTAATTAATAATTACCTTGAGTGAATTGGCATCACTTCGAAAGGCTGAATACATGACTATTTGTTCAATAGCCGTAAAATATTGATTTCTCGAGCAAACTTACTCGAATTAATTGAACCAACTGAAGCTGCGCACTATATTAATAATGACTAGTTCATGCAAATAAATAGCACTAAATGTTTCTCCACGCTACTGATTAAAATTCAATATTGATTCAACGCTCTCCCTGCTGCAACAATAATTTTAATAATTGACGTATCAATTAACATTTTTTAATCCATAAAATATGGCATATTTGTGTTTAAAAAAAAATTGAAATATCTAGTATGCATTTTTAATTGAAATTGGAATTACACTTGGGAAATGGAAAATTCTGATGATGGAGTACAGAAATTTATCGAATTTTTGGGATGAATTCTGATGATAAATGTCGTATAAAATGGCTGGATAAAATAATTCTTCTTAATGAAGTCACAAGAGTTATAACCAGTCATCAACAACTACACAACACTGAGTATGAAGTTTGGTGTTTTGGTACTGGCCTGAGAAGTTGCATAAACTTTATGGTAAACCGTGTGGTGCAGTAAAGCCCAGTAAATTGAAGCAGTCGACGAGTAAAGCGAGAAGAACCATCCTAATTCATGGCAGTGGGGTGAATAGATCTGCAGACGTTTATACACACATTCGTAGGTGAGGGGTTGAGGGTTGCAAGCGTTTAATTCAATTCGGAGTTTGTTCTTTCGACGATCGACGTAATCACCGGTTTCTCGGAGTTTCAGCTCAAACTGGTGAAGCACTACGGGTTTTACGCGTACGAAACATGACTTTTCAAAGTATACAAATCAACCTCTCCCATTCCACTGAATTTATACTTGGATCTGGCGCTATTTACTCATGTTTCCAGTTGTGGATGTACGAAAAGCATTTTAAACTCTCGCTGATTTCTGCATCGCCATCTTCTATTAAAATCCCCGATCTTTCGCAACTACATTTATCCCAAAAAAATTACCACATCGTCATTTTGATGATAATTTTAATTTTCTCTCCGGAAAAAATTATTTTTCATTTTAATTATTATTTTCGGAAAATATGAGTCTTTGGGTGTGACATCAAATTTTCATTATACAAACAATCACTAAAATTCTCATTTATCTTGACGAATTTTTTTATTTTTAGAATGAAAACGCAGAAATTTTTAAATGGGAATGCGTTATTAGGGTAATCGTAATGACAATTACTGGAACATTGGGATAGGATTAATTGCATGAGTCGAAGTGCAGTGGCGGCTTTGAAGTTCCATCGTTTCAGGGAAGGTCCACGAATTTGGTCAAGTATATAAGATACCTGTGTGTACGAGACAGCTTATAGCTTCCGCGAATATTAGATCAATAATTTCCCCCTCAAAGTGGCCCCGGTAAACCCGTCGAAGGTGCTTTCACCTATATTACGTCGTATAATAAAGGGTTTACGTCATAAGATCGTCTCGGATGTATTATTTACGCGGTTATTGCATTAAATTTCCTGCCTCGGTAATCTCCTGGGAGAATATCCGTTATTTTACCGATGGAGACGGCAATTATTTATGCGATTATTGATCGGTATGGAATTATTTCAAGTTGTACTCACGGGAATTTTTCTGGGTCTTCGGATGATTCTTCTGGTGAGGATTTTCGCAGACTGAGGGGATTCGCATTTTTTGGCAGCCAAGGAGTCCTGGGGGGAACCTGTTTCAGAGATCTTCTCACTGAGATGCCACCGTGAGAACGTCAGGTGGTCCAGTAGCTTTCAACTTTTAGAGTTTCTACTTCCGGTTTTGGATACGACACTGAGAAAAAACTAACAGAAAAGTTACTGAGCTTTTTTTGGGATGACAAAAATTATAGTGAGTACATATTTTTAAGAGCGTTCATCAAATTTTTATTTAATCATAATTAAATTAAAAATGGAGGCGCCCAATGACCGCAGCATGATGCCAATATTTAAACAATTATTTCCATTGTCTCCGAATTCATTCCAAACCAGTAATTCAATAATTCCTGTGTATTCTAAATAATTAATTTCTTCTCGCTGAATAGTGGTAATTTCCATTTTAAAAAATAATTATTGACTGAGAATTTTTCAAGTGCCCACCTCCCACCGTCAGAACTCATATTTCACCCTGGAGAAAATCGATTTAAATGATCTAGTTAGACCATCCGATATCTGATCTACGAGATGAATAGTAAAAAGAGAAGAAGAGAGCTAGTGAATGCTGTAGGACGGGTTTTCTGTCACGACTCCCTTAATCTCCGGAGATGACCGGTGGTGAGTATCGTGAGAAAGGTGATCCTCACCATCAAGTTGAAGCTTCATTCAGATGAGAACAGGTTAACAATGACCGGTCCCAAGGGATCTATTCTCCCAATAATACCGAGATTTTAATCCCGAATATGTGTCCAATGACATTTTTCATACAGCATTGAGCGTTGCAATCTCCGGATCCCACACACCGACTCCACTTCAACTTCATTAATCCTGGAATGGTGGAGTGGGTGGACAATTGTCTTCATAGACGTTATTCAAATCCCGGGGTTTGAAATAATACGTATCTCCGTTCGTTCGCGAAATCACGCATTGTCGCGGAGGGTGCTCATCCGTGAGGGTTGAATGGTTCAGATGGAAGGGTTGGAGATGGCAATCGGGGGAGGTATATAAGGCGTTTTCATGGTGCTGTATCGTCTAGGCGCCATGTTTGTTGGGGGGTGAACTTTCGAGGTTGGACGGTCTTCTAGGGTGGGAAATTCTAGCCGGCTGGATAGATCAGGGGGTGGAAAGATGAGAATGGGGTGGGCTTCATTCAGGCATGTGTAAATACGGGAGAAAGTATATTTTCAGATACATAACTCAATGTTTTTTATTATTATTGGTATTCACTCTTTTTATTTGAGATTTGAGGTTTTTGAAGAATTATATTCGTGACATTAATTCACATATCAATATATCAATATATTAATATATTATAAATAATATATTCCTCCGGATAAAATCCCAGAAAAAAAATATCTTAAAGGGAGGCGCGCAAGTACATGGAGAGAAATATTTAGTAAAAATTACGGAACTTTCAGTTCACTTATCGATTACGGAGTCGATTAAAAAAATTGATGTGACGGTATCGTAATTTTTCAGCGATAATTAAGATAAAAATTACGGAACACCGCAGAAAAATTTCGTGAGTTCAGATAAAAATTACGTGGCAGTTCCGTAAAATTTCCGACAACCGCATTTCACTCCAGAATTACGAAAAATACACGTAATTTTAATTGAATATTTCTCTGTGTGTAGAGCGTATAATTAATTGAGACTAATTAGCAATGGCGATGTCAGTCATTGTGATTAAGATGTAGAAGATTTTTCTTGACCAACTCACCCCCTCGGCAGGAATATCCCCGAGAAAATACGGAGGAAGAGGTAATACCAGAGGGAGTGAGGGAGAAAACATACGAGAGGGGATGATGCGGGTGGCCAGGGGGTAGTGTAGTGTTTGGAGGTTAGACCGCAGTTACAATATCGCTTGATTAGAAATGTACATAGCGTATATGTGCGGCCCCCGTACATCCAGATGGTGGGTGGTGGGTCGATGCCGTGGCAACTCCGTAGTTTAATACATACACCGGAACTTGCAATAAGGAAGGGAAAATAGGGAGGTGGTTGTGTACCAGTTCACCGAGGAGGAGGGACAGGTGACTGTGTACACCACCAAAACTCCCTCACCGTTGAAACATAAATAACAAATATGCCGCGTAGTTATCAGAAATGTTATATATTTTGATTGATAATTAGCATTATTTTGTACTCTGGTAATTGGTATATTTCAATGAACAATTTGGGGGTTCTCAAGGGTAAAATATTGATCATAATTATTTCAGAAAATTTCAGGGGTGGGGGCGGGGGGATTCAACTGATGAAGGGGAATGGAAAGGATTCGATATTTATGATTAATTGTTAAAATTAATTGAATTATTGAATTTTATGGGGAATTAAATTTTTTTTCGGGCGCAGGGGATGAATTCTGATATGGAGTGATGTTGATATTGATATCAGGGTGGCTGATATCGACGATATATCGTGGTGAGGTTGCCGGATACGCGTAGACACTGACTACTGGTTATATTCTATTCCCACGAGGAATATTCAGCCATTCTAGGGCATCCTGACTCCTCTTCTCTTCCTATTTTCCCAGGAGAACTCTCGTGGCTCTCTCTTCCTCTTATCCAGAAAACCCTCACTCCCTGGCGTCTCATCTACGGACGAAAGCACTCTCGAGCCATCGTTTCACCTTCTCCGTCTCTGGTTTCTCAATTTTCGCTTACCAATCGACTATGCCACCATTTCTGGTACAGTTTTCGAGATATTTTGCACAAAGGAATTCTCTGATAGGTGACCGTGTATTGTCTCTCAAGAATTTCAGGGGATCCATTCGCTTTGTAAATGCCGAATTGGAATGCACGTCTGGGAAAAAATTGGGAATGAGCAATCTCTGGGGAAAAGTTTATAAAAATCTATTAAAAATATTTAAACACTCGATTAATGGGTCATTAGCATTGATGAAAAATTTTTTTAATGAATCGCGAAAAATTCACGGGTTTAACGTGCAACGACTGATTATTTAAGGACTCAACACTTTTTTTTTCGCTACCCGGGGACAAAAAATGGAATCGGAATATTTTTTCCAAATTAAAAAAAAAATTCTGGAAGGTTTTTCAGATTTTTTTTTATGAAACAGAAAAAAAGTCGGAAAACAAAAAAATTTTATTTTTGAGAATGGTTTTGAGAAATTTTTCAAAAATTTAAATAGGAAATTTTTTCGTATAATCTAGATGGCGTATTCTTTGAGACTATTGAAAAATTAAAAAAAGTAAAAAAACAGCAGTATTATTAATAAAAATCATATTTCAAAAAACAAAAATTTCTAGAAAATTATAAAAAACATTTTCCGAAACAAATTTTAGAAAAATTTTTCAAAACATTTCCCAAAAATACGATTGTATCCTTTCCCCATTTTCTTTTGTTAAAAAAAATTCTGAAAAGATTTCTAGAAATTTTTTGAAAATTTGGAAAAAAAATATTCCGATTACAATTTTTTTTTTAGCCGGATACTTTTAATATTTTATTATCGGGGACTTGCGAAATGTGAAATTTCCACAACAGGAGAAGTTGAGAGTTGGTTCGCAGCTCGATCGCCGTTCGATATAAACTTTCGCCAAATGTGCTCCATGCATTGAAAATTTCATTGGACCGAGATGGTACGAGACAAGAGTTTCAAGACAAACTACCCGCTCTCACCGCGAACGTTGGAGAATACCAAGGCACTATACCTAGTTAATTAACTGAATAATGCAGCGTTAATCTCTTGAAAATTGCATACAGCGAGTACCACTGATAATTTTGCAACTTGTCCGAAAAACTTTCCCCTCATGACCGATAGTCATAATTGTATTGCCATCGGGTCGATGAATATTCAATAAATATTCGATAAACATTCAATAAATATTCCATAAATATTTGATAAACATTCAATAAAAATTCGATAAAAATTCGATAAATATTCGATAAACATTCAATAAATATTCGATAAATATTCGATAAATATCGAATCGATGAGGTTGAACGTCTCTCGAATCAAATAAATTTCTCCGAGGTCTCAGTTTAATCGAAAGTAATTATATTAATTGCAATGCGGAGAATGAAATTCCCGTGGAGTCGTTACATTACAGACAGAGTGAGGGACATTGGATAGTCGCGCAGTTAATTCAACCAGGAAAACTGGTGTGAGATACAACTCCTCGGTGTATCTGTCAGAAGGAGTTGGAGCGCACAATTAAACTGAAACACCCGTTAACATCTGGGCGAGACGTTTAGGTCCTTCAGAGGGAGTCTATAAATGTTTATATTCAATTTATCCCTCCACCCCCGGTACCCACCAAAATTACCGATTAAAAATATTTGCGTAAACTATCAAAACTCTCTCCACGCGCAATTATTTTTCAATTAAACTCTCAGTGCTGGAAAATAATTTCAAAAAATTTATTTTCACCCAGAAAATCATGCTCGATAATTCACTGATTGTGCAATCGATGTGTTCATAATGTAGACAATAAAATTTGTGACTGTAAGACCCTCAAGCTTCCCACCACCGGGTAACGCCCGTCATTTCCTTATAATTACTCCATTTCCTTTGTCCCCCCCTGTTCGTTTTGCCTCTTCGCAATACGCTATAACGTTTCCCTCGTTCTAGTACCAATTCACCGGTGTAGTCTGTGGTATATACGGTGCCATGAGGCGATAGTGAGAATCGATGGTAGAAAATCGGGCATTCGAAGCCAAACCTGGACTGGAGCATGCAATTTCATGGCAGCCAATGGAATGAATCTGTAAGGGGAACTGCGGAGACCTTTACCCCAAAGATATCAAGGAAATGAATGGGATTGGGCAATGGGAGAAGCGCACCCTGATAATTACCTATTAAATGCACTGTCTGTAGTCGTTGCTCAAGGGGAGGATGAAGCACCAATTTTTTCTCATCCTACCCCTCAAAATATCCGAATATCTCCATCACCATTCTTTTCCACAATTCAAAAATTTCGGTAAGTTTTCTCAAAGTCTCTCTAACGAGCTTTTACTGGTGATAAGTAATAGTTTTATTTGAATTTTTTTAATGAAACTTCACCGCCGAAGTAGTTGATCTCAAAGCGAGCCTTAGTGGTCTCTACTTGAGCCCCCGGGGGAACATTCGCTGTAGCTGTACCGTTCGAAAATGCCTGGGGTTTGATTGATTAGAGGGTATACCTAAGAGAGTGAGACAGCCGGTAGTTTAGTTGAGTTTGAGTCGAGTCATAGAGTGACCCACCCCCTCGAGAAAAGGCGAGTGAGTGAGAAAGTTGCTTGGAAGCTGAGGTGAGGGTTTAGTTTGGTATGGCCCCTGGGTTATTTGGTGGGGCTAGGTATGTATGCAACGTTATATATACCATCCAGTGTTCACCGAGGAAGAGGGTAGATGGTTTTGGCTAGGTGGGTTTGGCTGGAAGAAGAGAGGGTGGCCCAGAGGCGGTAGTTCGAGGTGCTACAGTTTATAATAGTTGCTGTGCGCTCTCGCATATACTCACACTCCTCAACACCATCTCCTGTACGTGAATTGGCCAGCCCTCGCCGCAACTTCCACAGAGTTGCTTAAACCTAACCTGAACCCATCCTCTATCAGCGATGATCAAGTCTCGTCTGAAAATGAAAATTCAGGCACAATAATTTCAGCCCACCCTCCGACTACCCTGCCAAATCATCACACATCATCCCCATCACATCCTCTCGTCTGTCCAGATTGAACCTCAAGCCAACCTGCCCAGCGAATTGTCTTCAAGACTGTTGATGATGCGATGAGGCTTGTCAATACATCTCCAGCTTGCTCGAGTACTCGCAGATTAGTTTTCTCAAGTGGGTGAAAAGAAAAATCAACAGTTATTAGACTTGCTTGAGGCCCTGAAGATAAAGCCCACCACTGAGAATGCTTTTGGAGTCACCTTGAATGCACGTACCCAGCTACTGTACACCATCGTCCCTCCAATTGTGCTGAAACTTTGTGTCATGTTTTCAAAGACGAGTGCAGTTGCCTTCCATGGAGAGAATCGAGCGTGTATAATAGTAGCATCCTCTCTTGGGGTTCCCGCATTGCACTAGGGGGAAACGCCTGTTATAATTCTCCGTTATCTATGGAAATTCTAAACCGTACTAAACAACAATATATACCTCAAAACTATGTAATTCTCGGGATATTGCACGAATGGTATGCAATGCTTCGAGTGGAGTGAGGCTTTGGTACGAGTGAGATGTATCGGTGGAAACATGGATTTCGTTCTTGATTACTTGAAGAGTTTGAGGACACAGTAAAAATAAGCGCCATATGATTATAAATTCATTAGAATTACTTGTTACCTTGTTTTACCTCAAGTTTTTCTCTCACTCGAAACTTCACATCGATCCCCAAGCTTTTGAACGCTAACACTTGCTGTTACATCCTATCGGACAATCTTTACTGTCCACCACCATTGCTCGCTCGTTTTCTCCGTAAATACGGTGAAACCGGGGAAACACCGAGGATGATGAGATCTGCAGGCTTGCATCCTGATGAGACTATTAGGATGGCTTGATAAGTCCATAATATTCCGGTCGACGCTGCACTGTTGCCGTCTCCACCACCTGGTCATCACCCTCGGGTGCATCTCGTTTACTCTGAGATTCTTCAATTCTCCGTGCACCAGTCATATCAATCAATTCCAATACCTCCTACCGCCCAGTTTCAAAAGAAAGACCTTGCAACTCGAACATGAAATTACCTACCCAAAAATGTAATTACAAATTTGTAATAGATCCAAATGAATAGCTCGGCAGTTAATTTTGCATTTAAATGTGATAGCCTTGTAATTAATTATTCGAGTAATGGTAACTGCAACGTACCTGGAGGAATAAATATTGATAAAATAGAGATATATGTTCGGTGTATCGTAAGGATAAGAGAAATACTGAGTTTGGCCATTTGAAAATTAACTCTGAGTATTACAGATGTCGAGGTGGGCCACGACGAGAAGCCAACACCTTGTTAGCCTGACAAATTCGGCTCATCTCACCTCCCACATCCCTTATCCAATCCCTCCATCTTCCTCTCCGCATTACACATCCCTCCCCTGGAGCTTTAGTGACTCTGCACGGTATCAGAGAAACTATCCCTCCCTTTTGCAGTATCTCCGTAGACGCTGCTATAATTTCGGCTCTAACTCAATCTACCTTTCATCTATGCCAGTAATAACCCTCTGAGACCCGGCAAGCCGATGTGTCGTTAGACAGGGACGAGTATTAAGGGCTTTATACGGACCACGGGTTCCAACAATAGATTGACATTGGGAGAAGAACTGAATTCCGGTGGTCCACCGAGTCTTCAATTTAGAATTCAAGAGCTTTTTCACATCTGGATCTTCTCACCCCTTTCTTATTTTATCATTTGAATTTAATTGCGTAATTATTTATCGAGGTGCATATAAAAAATAACTGATGGGCTGGCGTTGATTGTTGTTAACTAATTATCTTCTTTAATTAAGGTGGAGTGAAATGGGAATAATCGGAGTGTTTTCCGGAGATTTGAAAAATGGTGGAACTGTTATTCATTTGGGCTTCAGTTAAAATCGATAAATTCCACTGACAAATTGAACGATTGTGCGAGGTGAACGGCACTTGCTTTGTTTCGCAGTCTTCGATTGCGGGAAATGGGGATTCATCGGGGTGCGAGTAAAGGTTGTGTGTACCTATTCGTTGAAACACTGGATTGTAATAGAATTGGACGATTTCCAGAAGTGCCAATAACCCTGGGTACCCTGGGTATGTAATTGCATTAGTATTTCATCCTGAATGAGGTCTTTCAGAAAGTCAGAACTGATTGGAGATGATATTGACCAACTCCATTTGGGTAACTCCATTTCTGGTTATTGCTGGGAATTTTTGGTTCATTTCAATTGATAGAGTCGGTAGTGAGGCGCTCATTTAATTAGTGCTTGGTAATTGCTGTCCTCGAGCTAGGGAATACGCTGTGATTTTACACCTGTTCATGAATATCAAATCAATGAATTATTATTTCAATGCTGATAGACATGGCTGAGGGGAGAACTCATTGTTAAATTTTATTTTATCCGCAGGTTTTTTTGAAATTCGTTGCAGAAAACCAGTTGGCCAACTCGGGGAGATGAGATGGTCATGAGAAAGGTCAGATTTCTGCTGGACAACTGGATACCAACTGGAGACTGGGGAGATCATCTCAGGAGTTGAAATCGAGTTCTCATTGTTATCGCGAGTTGTTCGAGTTGTCTGTTTATCATTTGTAATGTGAAATTAAATAAATTAGATGATGTAAGTAAATGGTTATTTGATTGTTCGTGGAGATCTTCAAGATCTTCGAGTACTTGAGACTTTTCAGGTGACTGGTGGGACGACACATGATCGTAAATTGTTAAATCTATCAAGAGCAACGCGGTGGACATAACTCAGGGGGATTTCCACTGGGTCTGGGTTATCCCTGGGTTGTATGAAGCATGGCAACCAGACTCGGCATAAATACTCCGGTTGCAGGGAACAGTAGCCTCGTGCACAGTCCCAGACCGTTGTGGCGTGGCAACATCATCTATCTCGAATAATTTATTATCCCGCGATGGTCAACGCCGCGGGCTTTGAACACTCGCTAATTCAGGTGGTACAAGAATATACCTGAAATGCGTCTGAGAGGGTGGTCCAGGCGGTGAGTGATACCCGGGGTGCTGGTGATGGAAATTGGTTGTGGATGGTCAATCGGTGGGAGAGATCGGGATTGACTATATCGCGGGTCAAAATTAAACTCCGAAGCAAAATGAAATGCGATGAAACGAAAATTCAGGCGTAGGGAATTTAATTTTTTTTTTCATTCAATAAATTTTTTTGATTTATTTAGATCGTGATCGTTGGATATCGTGGTAATGAGTCGCGGAGAGGAGATTAATTAGCGAAAAATCGGAAATACGGGGGAATGTTACGCTCGGAGAGAGAAAACTATTTTGAATGTTTGGAAAGAGTTGTAACTGCAGCGGTGGACGGTGCCATCGTATTGCGACTGAAAGTTCTAGTTAAATGACTTTCTCATTAAAACTTTAGCAATTTCACGCGAAAACCGTGGGTACTGTAGGGAAAATTCAACCGGATGGGGAGGAGTGGCTTTTTGTTGAATTCGAGAGAGATGCGGATGGAGTCTTGAATTCTGTGATGAGGTATTTCTAGAAATAGGTGGTCATTCGAAATACGAATAGGGAAGAAATTCCTTTAATCAGTTTAATCGATAAAAAAATTTCATCACTATAAAAAAAAAATTGATTAAAATATGGGTTGAGTGAAAAATTCATTCATTCATAAATTCTGGACTGGGGGAAAAAAAAGAAAAATCATAAAGCAATTGCTCAAAGAATTTCGAGGGTTGATACTGCATGGCCGATTGAGGGTTCGGAAATTTTTCACTTACCAAATTTTTTAAGGGATCTTTTAGGAATGCAGTAGATTGCGCCATCTGCCAGAGTTCTGTTCAAGTCTTTCAGTTTAATTTTTTCAACGGGCAAGGGAAAAATGCCAGTAGATGGCAGCAGTGGAATGAATTGGGGAGGTTTTCCGGTTTAATTTCATCCCTTAAAAAATATTCGAATAAATTCATAAAAAAATTATTCCCTAAGCAATAAAAAAATGATTGTCGAATTTTTTTCTGAACGAAATGTTTAAAACAAAAATCAATTTTTTTCTGAGTGTTTCCAACAATTATAATTGTATTATAATTGTTTATAATTATTATTATAATTATTATTCTGTTTTTTTTCTTGATCTGGACACGGGAGAAATTTTTCAGATTTTCGTCAACCATCATTTTGTCTTTAACATCCCCTGGAAACACCCTTCCCCACGTGAGACGATCCAGAACCCCTAGGAGGGGGTGCAAGGGGTTTGGCGGCTAGTCGTTGGCGGGTAGATTTTCAAAAAATTGAGATAGCTGCGCGCGCCACCCCTTCATTGATCGCACCAGTCGTTTCGTATTCCGGTGGCTCTCATTTGCCTCCAACAAACCTGGCCCTCTTTCCCTCTTCTCTTTCGGTCCTCCTGCGGGCAAAGGGAAGCCCCGAACGCCCTTCGCATTCAGGGCGGTGCCCCAAAAAACGGACAAACCGAAACTCAAAAAAAAAAAGGAGAAAAAAAATTGTCACCCAAAAAAAAATTCAAGACAAGTCCACCCAAGACCCCTCCATTTTGTTTCATCTCTTCACTCTTCAAAATGGTGTCCCCAACCGATCACATATTTTTCCATCGACAATTCCTTGAAAATTAGAACAATATCTCGCGATTCCGGTTGACCGCGATTTTTTCACGGGTCTCACCAACCCCTGGACAACCCCCCCAAAAGAGGTTAGATCTAACCCCAAAATTCCAGCATCAATTCTCGGTTTCTACCCGTTGCAATTAGGCGACCTCTTCCCCTCATTTCCCTGTGAACCTAGGCTCTTCTCATCCTCCCTGTTTCTCGTTTCATTCGCCCATCGCAACCTCATATCCTCTCCAGTCTCCTCTACCACCCTCACCCACACATGGTAAAACGGATGGATCTGGTCCACGTGATTCCGTACGTGGGCTCCACTACCACACGTTGTTTTTAGGAGGTAGTGGAAGGCGGTGGCAAAAGCAATGACGAAGTGGGTGGTGGGCGGTTGAAGGGGGGAAGGAAGGGGGGGGATAGATTTTATCCTGGGGGTTGCCTTCTCTCTCGGTATCAACGCATACGAATACTCAACCGTTACCCATCGTCACCATGGTTACCATATACGAAAGGAAGGAAGGAGAGGGTAGAGGGGTCATTTGGTTTATACTTGAGGGCTGTGTACAGTCCCGGCAAAATCCACTGGAAAACTACAGAGTGGAAACCGTTTGGATCAACAGCCACCGACCTCGTTTTTTTTTTTTTCTCCCTCTCTCTTTCTCTCTCTTTCTCTCTCGCCCCTCTACATACCCGTTTGGCAAAAAGTTCGTTACCCCTGTAACAACACTTTTTGTATTGGTTTTACTTTCCGCTTTCCCTTTTCTCGACCTCCACCGGCTGTTTATCGATGGGTTGTCTAAGATGTGTTAATTGGAGGAGGTCATTTTTTCGGGATTGCCCTCGTTGGCAAGGTGATAGAATTATTTACTTCCTCAGGGTTTATTGAGTTAAGGGATTATTATTGTTTGGCTTTTACTAATTGCGGCATTTGGAAAGATAAATTGTGGGATGTTTTGAGGGATTGCGAGGGTGGATAAATATGGGATACTTTTTTTTAAATCTTGTAATGACGATTGAATATATTTATAATTTATTTGTGCTGACTCTCTTCCTTCTATTTTCTTTAAACTTCTTTATTATGCAATTGGAATTTTTATTTCGCTACAATTAATTTTATGGAGCCGTTCTTTTCAAGAGAAGCTGAATAAAAAATAGGCAAGTGAAGATCTAAAAAAATCATTGCTTTTCTTCGGATGTGGAATTAATTATTGACGATCTTTGGACCTCATGCAATGATAATGGGGTGGGATTGTTTTTCGAGATTAATTACTGAATCGAATTTTCCCCCAATTTGGAGATTGAAATCGGTGAGTTTAACAGGAATGATTTTACCCGACTAACAAGATAAAATTTAAACAGAAAAAAAAAGGTAGAAAATAATAATAAACGAGAATATAGGCGTCAATTTAGGCTTTGGTTTTGGGAGAGAGGTGGGCTGTAACTGCAACCAACGCGAAAATCGAATGAACGGTTTAATCAAACACAGCTCGCGTATTCCCCCGATAAAAGGTATACCCAAAAATTCACTCGAAAATCTCAATTTTTCCCACAGATTCAAACAATTCTTGATTAAAATACAAGTACGTGTAATGGATGAATTTTTTTTGTGATTAATTATTTGGCGATTGAGGAATACGTGCACCGAGGGCAAAAGAGACAAATTCAATTGAAAATTCACAACGTTATTCTGGCGTACCTCTAAGCTCGTTAGAATTACAAGGTACGGACGCTAAAGGCACCGGAGGATGCGGACTTGTCAACACTCAACGGAGCGAATTCGCTAACGCGCCCGGGTACCTAGTCCGGGGTGGCCTGAACGCCTGAAGCACAAGCCGCAATCTAATCATGGTATGCCACATTCGCATTCACCATTTTACTTTCTATCTGCGTCTGGGGATGAAGTGCTTCCATTGGACTATTGTTTCCTTGCCATGAATTCTTAATCATTAAAAATTTTCCCAAACAAACTCAAGCCTCACCCTTCGTTCTCCAGCTCTCCATTCCTCCCCATTCCCCTCAATTCCTCTGAATTGTTTTTTTTTTTCAAATTCTTCAAATTATTATTACTCCAGACCTGCAATAATCAAATAATAAAAAATCATTACTGTTCAGTCTTATATAAATATAATAAGAAATGCTAAACATAAAGAAATCAAATGAAATAATTTTTGGATTGCAATAATTCGGATACACGGAAATGCAGGAAAAATTTCCAGTTTTATTTTTCGTGGTAATTTTTGCGAGATTGACTGGCGGGTAATTTTTTGTGCATTTTTCTTCTGTGTAGCTGTGGGAATAGTGAAGATACTTGATAAACCCTTCTCGAATATCTGAACAATCTAGATAATACGGAAAACGCCGGGTGGAGAGTAACCGGATTCATCTGAAGGACGCGGCTACCACCACCACAGTCTCCCTCTCCGATTAATATCCACAAAAGCAGAAGAGCGAGACTCCCAACCCCGAAGAGAAAGACCAACAGCACCTACTAGATTCGAAGGCGGGGTCTCTGCCCTACCCGGTTACACCAGGCATTAGGTAAGCTTTTCATTTTATTGATTTTTCGCAAAAAGCGCACGCGCAAATCTGCCCTTCGCACTATTGCCTAGAGTTTTCGCATATATGCGAGACATTTTCCACCCAAACCCGCATTTCCCCCGCAAAAAATCCCTCTGAACCCCCGAAAAACTTGATTTTCCTTCTAAAAAATCGACAGCCAATCACCCCAATCAATAATAAAATAATCAAACCCGGAATTAGTTTCCCAAGTTTAGGAATTAGGAATTACCTTAAGAACCCACAGTTTTTCTGGGGTGCATTAAGGGAATTAAAATGGACGGTGTAAAAATGACATGTTTGAAAATCCCGCGCATTCTTTCAACGCCAACTTAACGCAACGCGTCGACCATTGAGGAGTCAGAAGGCGGTGTTCGATAATCGGACAACTTCGTGGAGTCTGTGAAAAGTATTAATTCATGACTCCTCACGTGTCGCTCAGAATCACTCCCTCTGAGTTAACAGACACGACAAACGGTGCGTCACATTGTACACGTGTTGGAGGGATGAATTCTCTGGATCGACGGGCCCCCATTGCCCATCAATCGCTACTTCGGTGCCGGTTAAATAATTAAGCATCTATCGGGTTCAATCCCCACGGGTCCATTGTCTCTCCTGTCTTCTGTACTTAGTCACGCCTAACAAAACGATACACCACTGTACATCGATTCCAGTTACATATTTATTTACCGCTAAATTCCCATAATACTAAATAAATATAAATAAAAATGAATTTATACGACTGCGGGGATATTCCATCAATACTTTCGTCAATTACCAAATAAACAATTGCATTGATGAATTTCAGTGGAGGCTTTTCTTTCGATGATGAAATAGCAAACGGACGAATAACTCGAAATATCACCAAATATTCATCATTCTGTTTCACCACCCCCTTCCACCCTCTTCCACCCCCTTCCACCCACCGCCCGCGGCGTCTCATTTCATCATGTAATCCATCCCCTCCCGCCCCTTCCCATCCAGCAATTGTTCGCCTCTCGAAAAATCATTGGCCGTCACCATCACTCCACCACCCGACGAAAAAAAAAAAAAAATGTGAAACAAAAAAATGATTTGCAACCAGCGGTGGGAGGTCTGTAAAAATGAGGGTTGGGTTTTGCCTAGAACACACGCAATTTTCCCTCACGCACAGTAAATGGAGGGTTGAGAGAGGGAAAGAGAGGGTGGGTGGGTGGTGGAGAACGGGAGATTTCCCGTCGTCATCAATCATCGAATGCCAACGGCAGCTCTCCGACATTTTCCCCGCAAAAACACACGATAACCCGAGACGCATTTCACTGTGCCAAAGCTTTAGCAACCCCCACCCTCATGACGGGCATTCGGTCATCGGCCCTCGCCTCTCATCGCCCCCCTCCCTCCCCCCTTGCCACCCAATCACTCGATGATGGCTTTTATTTAATTCAACCTCGCGAACTTCACTCCAAACTCCATCAATCTAATGTTTACATTTTTGGATATTGTAAGGAGAGACGTTGTCGGTTCGCGGAAAAACGCAGAACTGAAAATACTGTGAAACGTTCAACGATACGAAGAGTGAGAGGGGGAATGGTTGAGCAGAATATAGTGTGAGAGAGAGAGAGCGGGGTAGAGTATGATTGGCAACAATCGGCACCCTGATCGAACGTTTGTTTCAGGAATACATATGAGGCCATCTCGCTCCCGCAAATTTCCATCTCCCAGAGTCGAGCCAGCCCATTCGCCTGTGCAGCTTTCTCCCTTTGTTGCTTTTTTCCTCCTTTTTTTTTTTGTTATCGGAGTTTTTCATTTATGGGGGATGTTGTCTCCCTCGGCACTGCGCCCTGTCCTGCTTCCCATCCCGTTTTTTTTCACGCGATTTTTCCCCCGCGGCTTCACTCCGTCGCGAAATCATCGTTTTGTTAATAATATTGTCTCGTTTTGTTGCTTTTTAGAAATCTATTTAATATTTAAGGAGGAAAGGGAAGCTTTGATGGGACTGGCGGGCGGGGAGTAATGAATTATGAAATTTCGGGAGAATGAAGTGGAAATTCTTTTGGAATCGATGATGAATCCTTCGCGGGGTCGATTCGCGGTTTTAGACGGATTTTTTTTTTTCTATTTTTTTTTAACGCATGATGGTGGCGACGCTCTCGTCGACCCTCGGAATTTGGTATTCGTTCTTATCCTGGTCGGTAACACTCTTTCCTTGCTCATCATTCCGAGTCCTTTTTGCTCGGTCGATAAGAGCACCGAGGGTTTCATCCCCCAAAATAATTCAATGGGAAATTTATTTCCCGTTTTTTTATCCCTTGGAGTTTGAACGCTCCACTGGTACATGCTGCAAAAAATAATAGCTCTCGGGAATAGCATTAAATATCTCCCAGGTTTCAATGAAAAATAATAAAAAAAATGGGGAAGGGCGTAATGAGAAGATTGTACCTCTCGAAAAATTTGGTAAAAATTTCTGGCTCAGCATCGTGCTCTATCGCCCGGAAATTCAGCGTCCTTAATCATCATACTCATTTTTTAAACTCTCAAATGGTAATACCCGGGGTCAGCACAAATATGTGAATTCGGAAGTGACTTCACCTCGTAATTTCGCTTATCGGCACTCACCCCGGCCCATTCCCCCCACTTTTTAATATAAAGATTACCGTACGTTTCATCATCCCGAGCGTGCAAAAATCCGCGAATTTATACGTTTGAAAGCGTGAAAAAAAACCCCAAGAGTATAAAAACGCGAAAAATTGCAGATGGTAGACAGAAACACCTAAAACGAAATCTCGTAATAGAGGAAGGAAGTGCATCGACTGGAGGAAATGAGGTATTCGCTCCTCTGTCTCCATCCTTCTGTGTCCATCCATGCGCGCAAAACAACTTCGGGTTCTCATTTTAATATCTAAAAAAAAAGACTCGTTTAAATTGCAAAAAAATGATTAAAAAAAAAATCTCCGATTTTTCCTCCGTTTTTTCTCGCTTTATTGTAATGGCTGCGGAGCATCACAGGTGTACCTTTACGACCAATAAAATTCTTTCCCAGTGGAGAAACAGCTTCTCCGAAAGAAAATCCAAAACAAAACGTACCACCGTCAAATAAAAATTCCACAGAGCGTAATGGCGAAACGAGTTTTCCAAAATATCTCGGTAGCTCTTTCAAATAGGCCGACATTCGCTATATTTTTTACAGATCTGCTTGTTTTTTAATAAAAAAAAATCCCTCCCCGCCGAGTAATAACTCCCAAAATGACCGAAAGATGATCTAAGGTCAGTAGATACTTTCCGCATTAGTCAGCCCGTCCACCCTTCCCCCCTCCCTCCCCGCACCACCCCCCCGAAATGAATGAACTCATTCCGCACATATTCCGCGGGAACACAGTTCCTCGGTGCTCGTTGATATCAAAGCATAAGGACGCCTATTTCGTACATTTCGTAAAATTCACCTATAGAGAGTCCACGTATCCTGAATTCCCTCATTTTATCTCCTCCACCTCCTCCCCCAGGCCCGCGAAACCTCATTGATTACCCGAGAAAGACGGCAAAATTTGTCCACCGCATTGGAAAATGAGAAGGAAAACGAAGAACCATACGGTTTAACAAACGACAAATACCGTAGCCAGGAGTAAAGGCACGACAGAGACAGTTAAAGGTGCCCTCCAAACCGTTATGGGCGTGGTCAATGCGACCGATGCGTCGTAACGCCTTATTCGTTGAAAAGTTTGCGCAAATCCCCGCCTCCCAGGGTTTCACCTCCATACATGCCTTCACCAAAAGTACCCGCGTATAACCGTTATCCTGGCGTTTACGTGGAGCTACACTCCTCTCCCCGTTTTCCGCACAAATACAGAGGGAGAGAATGAGGTTCAATGAGAAAGGGGAAGGGAGAGAAAGTTTGCCAACACATGGAAATTTTCCCGTGCCCCCAGGGGTGAGAAGGGGGTGAAAGCGAAAGAGTTGACGTACACGAGAGAGAGCCAATGTGTATACGTGAGAGGCCGCCATCATTCCGCGTTGAATTTTTTTTTTTTTCATCCCCTGCCCTCTCCCCCACACATCCCCCCACATCCCCCATCGGCCCTTCTCTCCGCAAAACCTACACTCTCTCCCACGAGAGTGGCAACCCTTCCGTCAGTATTTTCCTACCGTTGGAGTGGGCTTTGGGCTGGGGGGGTTGCGGGAGGAGTGGATATTCTCGAGGGTGGGTTGTGTGAAGTACATGGCGACTGGCACATACATGAAGAAGTTGGCACATGGATTTGGATATGTAGACGCGTCGCTCCATTTCCGGCTGTGCGGAGCCGCAATTTTTTGAGCGCGGGAAAAAAAATACCCATTGCGCAGACTAATCTGCGCTCTTCCCGCCTTTATGTGTTTGGTTATGACGTTTTTTTTTTATCGGTCCTTGGGAGGATTCGGTGGGTGGTGCAGGGGGCGAGGAGAGGGCAACAAGGGGGTGAGGGGTTTTCAGTTGATTTTACATAATTTCTTTTTTTTTTCTGACGACATGTATATTTATCTTCCGCATTCATGGTCGATGAGCGTCTTTATTTTTTTTTTTTCGGGGAAAGGGGATGGGGGGGGGATTTGTTGCCGTTTGGTTATGGAGTATTGGAACGATATGACCGTGGATACTTCCCCAGTCGATTTTGGGGGGATGAGGAATGCGGGGTATGCGCGAAGGGGCGAAGGGGTGGATGGGCAACGCGGGGGTATAAGAGGCGGAGGGAAAGGAGGGGGTGGTGGAGTGAGGAGAAAGGGGGGCTGTATTCAGAGGCCATCGATATCTCGATGCTTGGACACTTTATCGCAACAGGTGTCGATGCCAATATCCGATTCAAGGTCCGCGCCATCCTGACCCTGTTTTCATCGTGGTCCCTCGCGCGCCCTCTCCTGTGTTATCGGTTGGAGGGGGAGCTCGAGGGGGGGATACCTTGGCGGTCAATCGGTGATATGGACGAGGCCAATACGTGCAATCGGCTGGAGAGGGGGTGGCATTGCTGAAGGTCGGGGAATTCCTGAGGTACGGGACTGGGGGGCTCCCTGTCTTGGGGCGATGAAGACGCGTCAGAACATTCCGGGATTCACTCTCTATTTCATCTTGGGATATTTTTTGGCGGTCAGAGAGAGGGTTCAATCGCTCGTGAAATCAAAGTTATAATTAGGGGTAATGATTAATTTATAATGAGGAAGGGTTGTCGTGGTCACGTCGCGTGTTTCATTTTAATTCATCATATTTACGGTTTTTTTAATATTATATATTGTGGTGTGGAGAATTGTAAATTATTTGTATGTAAAATCAGAAGAGCGTATCTCCCACTTACGCTTTTACGATTTTATTGTGCTTACGATCATTCGGTTTCTAATAATAAATTAAGCAGAAATTTTCGAAATAAATGTTCTGCATTAAATTGTTTAATCGAAAAATGTATTTATTATTTTTCTAACATTTTTTTTTTCTGATCAACAAAGAATAGGGTGATTTTTCTGGACTCGACTGGAAATAATTGCTGGTATTTCCTCTCAGTGGATGAGACATTATTTAAAAAAAAAAAAATGATTGAGCAAAAAAGATGGTCTTTATATGAGATCCTCAGGAAAGATGGTTGGACATTGGTCACCCTCGTCAGAAGGGGTGGTTTGAATTCGGAGTCAAAAGGGGCTGGACATGAGGTGGAAAAATCGTGGTGGGTAAATACGGGACATAGCAATGGGTAAGCATTCGCTGGGTGCTTTTTACAAAGGGTGTGTTCCCCGAAAAGTGTATATAGGGGTTTGGGGGATAGGCTCGTCTGTTGGCTCGGTGTAAAAGGACCCCTGGAATGAATAAATTAGCCAGTCCAGAGGTCCGAAGAGGGTGGGAGTGAGATGAATGCGGCATCATACCCCCAGGGCATTTCCCCAAGGGTCAGGAGACGAGACTAAAGCACGGAAAGAGGGATGGAACAACTGAGAGAGAGAATTGTAGAGAGTTAGCGACCCAAAAGGGAACGTGAGATGCGTGGGGTGTGTGGAGATGGGGATGAGACAACTCAGAGCAAAAGGGGATTGGCTGGACCTCGCCATTTTGGTGAACCTTATACATGTTCTGTCACCGGCTAATGCGATACGACGACGGGCACAAGAAATGCAATTCGTTTCGTCTTCTTTTTTTTTTTTATACACCGACAAATTATATTTTTTCTTTTATATTTTCGTGTTCTCAAAGAAAATTAAACAAAAATAGGGCCGCGTTGATTAGCCTCGGTCCTACTTTATTTATCCACCATTACCAACGACATGGACAAACACGGAAACACGACAAGAACGTACGCTTCAAAGGGATTTTTTTTTAAAACGATTTTTTGGGGCTTAAGTGGTTTTTCGCGTCGTCAGATGCACCACGAAATTGGCTTTCATCGGGATCAATGCATTTCGATGATGAATTCGATTGCGAACTGGTTGTTTAGGGGTAATTTTGATGAGGGGGATGAATGGAGTCAGTTGGATTTGTTCGGCGATGTCTCTTGATGTTTGATAATTTTATCGGCGCAGGGGGTGAATGATAATGCCCGCAGATCGGGGCGATTGCCGATGAATTCCGCGGGTTGGGGTTTTACCAAGTGGAATTGGCGGTTTTATTGTTTCGGGGATCTTTCCGGTGATTTCAATAGTCAGGTAATAAATAAATTGTGGAGTTACGTATTTTTTTTAATGATTTTCTAGAAATTTTTGCGGATATAATTTTTTTTTTTAAGTGTACTATTGCTTTCTTACTTTTTTTATTTTTAAATATTCTCAAAAAAAAAGCCATCTAAATTATAAAAAAAAAATTCTATTCAAATTTTTCAAAACCATTTCGAAAAATAAAATTGTTTGGCTTTCCGATTTTTTTTTGTTTCATAAAAAAAAATTCTCAAAAGTATTCCAGAAATTTTTTGAAAATTTGGAGAAAATATTCCCATTACAATTTTTTTTTATCCAGGTTCCCTCCGAAAAATACAAACAAATCGTATATTTTATTCCCAGAATTAATGGGAAGTAAAAAAAATTAAGAAAATGCATATGCCGTTGTGAAATTACACTTGTGATTCTCAACAGCAGAATTACCGTAATTCTGGTAATTTTCAATTTGTTAAAAATTCAATTATGATTTACCATAAAAAGCAATTAAAAAAAATGTTCACCACAAGTGAGAAATGAGAAATAGAAAATCAAATAAAAAATTCAAATGACTGTAAAGAAATTTAAACCAGTGTAAGTAATAAAAAAAAATAAATAATCACGAATGACCCATGAATTCTTGACGGTGGAAGCGGCGAAAATGGCCTCTCCCACCCCTCGATCATCCCCAATAAATAATTCGAGCTATAAACCCTCATTAAGAGTTTAAAGATTGGGAGAACGTGCGGCGAAATGGCCCTAAAAAATCGGTGGATGTACAGGAATAAGTGATGATGGAGAATAAAGAGTTTCCTCGTGATGCGAGGGTACTACAAGGATTAATCCTTGAAAAGGAAATGTATCCCCCTGAAAGCGAGAGCTCCCGATAACGAATCATTGAGAATTTTTCAAAATGCCTCGTTGTGCGAGGGGAAAGTAAAAAAAAAAAGATACCAACGAAATTGAATACACGACGTGATCATTTATTATCACGTCAGGAATTCATTTTCTCCGCGTGGTTATTCAGTCGGACTTGGTGCACCCTCTTCACGCACATCCCCTAGGCACTGAGGGCGATGTCGCTAAGGGAGATAACCAGAGATGCTCTTTTATACATGCGATACGTGACTGTCGAGTAAAAACCTTTTGAAAAATGATACGTGAACGTTTTTAATACGCGGAGTACTCTATCAGCGGATCACGTTCAGAAAAATTTTATAACAATTTGTTCATTTATTTATTCCGTACCTTGAAATTTTAATTCAACTATGAACATTTTATTTCCATTCTAAAATCAAACATTTTTAAAAACGTGAATAAACAATTTATTAAAGCCGAGAATGCTCACCATATTATTACTTTATTAATATTTATTATATTAGTATTTTTTAAATATAACGTAAATGTATAATAAATAAATCGATTCTCAGATTTGTAATTCTAAGTTTTTTGTATATGGATGTATGGATTTTAAAATGAATAAACAATAAATAAATAAAGTAGAATTTTTCCTTCGCTTTTGTTATGTCATTTTGATTGAATTTTTTTTTTAAATTTAGGTGTAAATAATTTTTTGACGAAGCTCCCGGATAATTGGCCGGAAATAATAAATCGACCGGTCATTACCCAATTTTTGGTCCTCTCGGGCAGATGTAACTGCGGATATGTTGACATATTTTTTGATTCGGAAAAAATTATAATTATCCCACGATCTCGACGATTTTCCACACGGATAAATACATGGATCTGTTATTTTTTGAGTGCACAATGTTTTTCATCGGCCACCGATCGAATATAGAGAACGCTGAAAATTCTGCAATCAAGTTTTTTTGCCGAAAAAACCGCAGGACAAACGGAAGACGCGTCATAAAAATCCCTCATCATTAAAAATAATGCATTCTCATAACTGTCGCAATTTTTTTGGGGAGAAAAAAAAATCTGCAACCAATGAATTACGAAAAACTTAGCAATTAAAATGCACCTCGAGGAAGCGACCTCTTAATCTGAATTTCATCCTTAAAACACGTGGAAAAAACGCGAGGAAAAAAAATGACAGATTAATGGCTGAGGAATGTAAATGAGGAGGAAAAGAGGGTGGCACTAGTTTGGATGTAACATCGTGCCTGAAAAAATCCCATCCCGTGCTGTCTCGGCAGTTGCTACCCTGAGACAGGGGGAAAAAAAATCCCCTTACAAATATATCGTAGGTCATTTCCCTTGCTAAACTCGAGGAATAAAAATGACCGTGTACGTAGTCTCCGGGTGTACTTGGGGCTGGTGAAAAAACTCAAACAGTCGACGTGGTGGTAAAAAATATATATATTCTCTCCCCTTCGTGCTCTTGTATATCGTCACGCCCACGACGAACCTGGCCAGCACCAACTACCCTCTTCTTCATCCCCTTTTTGGGTACAACGCAGGGGGAAACAAGCAACCCACCCTGGAAATACTCATTTCCTCCTTCTCTTTCTCATTCGTCCACTGTCGTGGAGTGGAAAAATGGCCGCAAACTTGTTTGAGGTACGGGTGAGCTTTTTTTCGGTGAAAAAATTCTAAATATATTTATTGGGGGTGAATATATTTGGGGGTTGTAGGAGAAATTAAGAATTTAAATCAGTAATCGCGGAGTGAAAATTTTTTGGGAATTTATCTGGAGCACTTCCATCACTTTGTTTTCGTCCATCTTTATCGATTTATCGCGAACTTTGTTTATTCATTAAAAAATTCATTTTACAATAAATATTTGACATAATTAATGAATTATTCCTATGAATTTCCATGAAGTAATTCATCTTAAAAATTGCTATCAATAAAAAAAAATTTCAACGAAAAATGCAATCAAAATTTATTTATTCATCAGCCTTCATTAATGCTATTTAAATTTGCAACGCAGATAATTAATTAGAAAATTGTTCAATTCCAGTGATAGAGAGAAGTATTCCCGGTATTGATGAGAAAAGTTTCAGTCCATTATCCCGTAGCAATTATTCATGAATTTAATACACAAAAATGAAAATATCAGCGCTAAATATTTAAAAAAAAAAACCGAAGCAAATATCAGAGACTCTTAAATAAATAAAAAATGTTCATTTAAAATTGAAAATAAAATCAGGAGTTCAACTGCATGTTTGGGGTATACATTATGGGCGCACGAGGGACGAGATATTCCCAAGTAAATCCACTTTGAAAGTGGTCAGGTATTTACCCGTTAATAACCATCTAGGTACTATTTTGCAATTAACGCATTCCCATAATCCGTACGAAACTGGCCAGAATTACGTGGATAACTAAGGGAACGAATGCCATTGTAAATATCCTCGGTCTTTCTTTTTTCATTCGTTTCATGTCGTAAAATAATTTTTTTCCCTCTCTGGAGAAGGAAAGAGGGAAGGCCATGGTTATGTGCGGTCCTCCTGGTATTTATGCTGAATACAAGTTGACCAACAATTTAAAAGTTCTGAATTCCCCAATGCATTACCGCAAGAGTTGAATTCGCAAATAACATTTGAATTTATATTTTATTTTTCAATTGTTGTCGACAGTTTCTCTCTAACTAAAATCATAACCGACACTGAGAAAAGCAAGTCAATTAATTTATCTGGAGTAATTTCTATAAAAAATTTAGATAACTGTCAAATTTATTCCGGAAAGGAAAAAATTTAGAATCGATTTAATTAAACGTGAGTGGGACAACAATTGCTGTTGAAGTAAAATAATAATTGAAAAAATTGTTTAAAAAAGTTTAATAATGAATTTAATAAACATATTAATTAAGAGAAATTAGATGGTAAACTTCCATATGATTAAAATAATCAAATCATGACAATTAATGTTGACTTCGCAATTGTTGAAACCGTAAACCGTAAATCTGTGCTGCCACGTTGAGAATTCTCGGTGGAGTTTAACGGTGTGAGCAGAGTTGGAGGTATAAAAAAGGGGAAAAAAATGTTGGGGAGGAGAAAAAAAAAAAGCCCAAAGAGTTTTAAAATCCCGGAGTTGGGTGGAAAAAGAGATATATTGGCGTCGGAAGGGTAGAGGCGCTTCACAGAGGAATGGGTTTATACACTTATTTTCATTCGTGGTACCTCAGTCGGAAGAGAAGTCCTGCGGGAGGATCTCACAGTCTCATTTGTTACCCTTAATGTCCTCGAGCCGTTCACCCTCGGTGCACCCTCCGCCATCTCCAGCGTCCCTTTCCATTCTCAAAAATATTCACTGTCGACACTCTCAGTTCAAAACGCTTACATCTTACTCTTCCACGATATATCATCATTACATTTTTTTCCTCGTTTTATTTTTTATCCGGAAATTATTCCCCGCACTCGGTCATTATGGACGACTTCTCGCTTCTCCATTAGTTCCAGAAAAACTCAGGATTTTTCGTCTTTAAAAAATTGGTGAAACTCCATCACGTGTTCTACTCTCTAAAAAACAACTTATAATTTTATATTACTACGTTCTCGGCTGAAAAAAAAATTGTAATCGGAATATTTTTTTTAATTTTCAAAAAATTTTTAGAAAACTTTTCAAAAAATTTTTTTTTTGAAACAAACAAAAATCCGGAGACAATACAATCGTATTTTTGGGAAATGTTTTGAAAATTTAGAAAAAATATTGCCATTACATTTTTTTTACCCGAGTTATGATAAATTTTCGTCTCTTTACAATTTCCGGAGTTGATGAGCTTGAGATATTTCCAAAAAAAACGAAAATTAATTATGAGCTCACAGTATTTATTACTCGGCCGATAATTACCGCCGAATTACTGAGGAGAGGGTAATAATTATTCTATATGTCTCATTAAAAATTGGAATTTTGCTGGGCACGCGTGATTCACTAATCAGAAACTTTGCGCATTGAATAGTTAACGTCCTCCCCTTGGAAGCAAAAGCTCCCGAACGTGAAAAAAAAATCTACCGAGGAGAAAAGGGAAAGAGTGGACGGTTGGGTAATATAAATGTCCTGTCAGTAACAGCGGCTCCTTGCCAAGAACGTACTGCTTGGTAATATGCCCCGGTTGAAAGGAATATTTACGAGCGAAAGTGGGAGATGGTTTTGTGAGGGAGAGTAAAAAAATTCACCTATAGAATACTTTAGGTGAGGTGGACGATCCAATTGATTTTCCCCCGAGCCCATTCACCCTATTTAATTGGCCTCAGTCTCGGGTGATAGTCACACTGAAGTCTCAAACTCGATTACAACACCAGGAGGCACTTCTTGCTCAGTATTATTATCCCATGTATTTGCTCCCCGGTTCAACCCTCGTCAACTTGACAATTCGTCTACCGCCAATTTCAACTTCCTCCCAACTGTCAAAATGTCCACAGTCTTTGGCGAATTGTTCCATTCAACTATTCAATCTTTACATTCAATTTTTTAATCGAACAAATAAATTATCGGGGCATTACCCTGGACATTTTGATTTAACCCAGGGTAAAAAAAAATTGTAATCGGAATATTTTTTTCCAAATTTTCAAAAAATTTCGGAAAACTTTGCAGAAATTTTTTTTTTTTTGAAACAAAAAAAAAATCAGGAGACAAAGCAGTTGTATTTTTGGGAAATTTTTTTAAATAATTTTCTAGACATTTTTGAGAATATAATTTTTTAGTTTAATTATACTGTTGTTTTCTTCCTTTTTTGATTTTTCAATATTCTCAAAAAATACGCCATCTGGATTATAAAAAAAAAATTCCTATTCAAATTCTTGAAAAATTTTTCAAAACCTTTCCCAAAAATAAAATGATTTTGTTTTCCGATTTTTTTTTGTTTCATAAAAAAATTTCTGAAAAGTTTTCCAAAAAAATTGTTTAAAAGTTTACAAAAATTATTCCGATTACAATTTTTTTTCCACGGGACACTTCACGAAGGAATCGCGAAACATCAGTTGCATGGATATATTTGACTGATACATCGGGTTCTGGATGGAATCCACTGATTTTCGAGCGCATCATAAAAAACTTGTGGACACTTAAATTTCGAACAACATTGGGAAATTCGCGTCCTTTAAAAAAAAAGGGGTGAATCAATGGGTCGGGAAGTTATTGGTTCGATCTGCAGTGGGTCACACACATTTCAACGCACCGTTGTGTGAGTGAGCGAAGCGAGAGAAAAATAAAGTTTGACAACTAAATTTGCTTGCCACAAAGACACATGAATTATTTTTTGTAATTAGCAAATGCAATTGTCGAAAGTCATTCTCACAACTTCCTCAGTTGCTTGTGCGACTGGTGCCTGGTATTTTCTTTAAATAAATAATTATATCACCTCTATATATGACAATATAGATATATAAAAAACAATTTCTTTGTGGAAGTATATTTATAATTTTTTAATGAGCCTTCCAAGGATATATTTAAATAAATTATAAAATATACGGTATTCAAGTATATTAATATATAAATTTGAAGTGCAAATGCATACTTGAATGAAGTACAAAAATTATTCGATTCAAGTGCTGGATATTTTTAATTTCCCCGAAAAGTGTTGATCCTCGACAGAGTAGCTTCCCCATGTTAATTCGCCGCCCTCCGCGACGGCGCGGAGACAAACCTCCCCATTCTCCCCCCCACTTTTTTTTCATCCCTCCTCTCCATTTTTTATTATTATTCTCACAGCCCTCTCCGCGATTTTTATATATATATATTTTTTTTTTCACCAAAGGCGGAGTGAGAGGCCAACACAGAGTCGCGCCTCGTCCGCCATTTTGCCCGTACGAAAGGGTTGTATGCGCTACGCACGCCAGCCCTGAATTTACTCTAATTACTTTTTTCCCGGCATTACGCGTCGGGAAAATGTTATTGGTAACAAAGAGCTCGAGGGACCAGAGAAAACCCCTCCCCTTCCCACCATTTTATCCTTCCTCTTTCAGCTGGAAATATATTATTATAAAAATTACTGTCGAAAAAACGTTATTCGCGTATTGTCCGATGAATTTGGATTGCGCGTAGGGGTGAGAATGGTCTCTGGTGCGTCTGTATTTTTTTTTTCTGGGTCGCGATAAATAGAAATTATGAAAAAATTGGAAATTTCATTCGATATTTTGGGGTGGATTTCGCGGGGGGAGGGGTCCCGCGATTTTTGACGATAGGTTTGTATCACATTTATCGATTTACCCCTCTTTCTGGGGGAGCCATTAATCCATTGATTTTAGAAGAGATTTCCACACATTTCAATAGCCAATCTGTATATTATTAACATTTTATCGATTATTATAATCTTTAGATTGATTTGAGTTCCGAGCAGATTTGCAGATTTTTTTTTTGCACAATTTTCGGAAGGAAAATTATGGGCTGAATTTTTTATTCAGTAGTTTTCACTTTGTTGTCGAAATTTTAATAATTATTGTTATTTTATGCTGGGGTGTACCAGGAAGTGGAGAGATCAACGGTTTGTTCGCCGTCGGACGACGCCATTGCTGTACTACTCAGAAATCGTCGCGATTTCGTACGGAATTCATTATTCATGAGTGTGTAATATTACCGAAATAAATTTTGTAATGGAAAAAATGTTTATTCATTGTCAATGTAAATATCAGGGCCAAGTCCCAGGACTTTGACCGTAATTTTCGGAAAATTTTCAATTGATTCTCTCGACACATGAAGTCTCCAAATTGTTACGGACATAAGTATGAGAAATTCTCGTGAGACAAGAAGTAATAATAATAATAATATAATAAATAATTTATCAAATTGTCAAATTGCATTGGATTCTCGGTGAACTCCAAAATTTCTTCACTTTCTTCTCCCGAATTTCATTCCGTATTAATGTCTCTAGAATCAAAGAATATATTTACCAGAATTTTTTGGTTTTCTATTGACGTTTTAAAAAAAGATAACTTTCAGTGTTAATTACGGTTCCACTTCAAGTAAGAGAATTTTTAGAGAGTAATAAATTGTAATTAACTGTAATTTACTCGCAGTGTCTGAGAAAAATAATTCCTTTCGGCCAGTAATTCAACTCAGCCCCAGTAAATATACAAAAAACCGAAATTTTCTGATTGTTAACAATTTAAATTATTAAAAACAATAATTTTCCCCAGTACATATGCGCAGTCGACCCCAGAGTACGCGCCACGTCAAAAGGCCACATAAATCCCCCAAAAAAATAGTGCTCCCCAGAACACACCCCAAGAAGACCTCACCACATCCACCCCCGCATAATAACCCCCTCATAATCCCGATCAGGATTTCCTCGTAGGTGCTTTTGTGAATACGCAAATGTTCCTTTGTTTACCGAGAAGCTTTTCCATCCAAGGGAGGCAGCGCACAATTTCCAGAGGCCTCCACCCCCCGAAAAAAATTCAAAGGAAGGGTTGCCAGAACGAGAGAAAAGAGGGTGAGACATGGCAATGCGAGAGGGGGGGGGTTGAAAAACGTTAAAATGCTAAATGATCTCAGGGGTTCGTTAGTGACTACGGCCGTTGCTGATAGGCCAACGGTTTGGGAAGCCTCCCGGGAAGATGGCTGGGTTATATTTTTTGTTTTCCAGTTGGCCCCTCTGGAAAAAAGCCACCCCCGTACCACCCCACTCTCCCTCAAACTCATCGCTGAGTTTTCATTGTCCTTCCGTCCGACGTTTGGGTACTTTGAAATATTATACGACCTCCACGGTATCGTTGAAGCAACGTCCGGCAAACAATGAGATATCATCCACCCTCCCCTCGGAGGGGGTTGAATTTTTCGGATAATTTTTAATTAATTCGTTCTGCTGGCCAGTGCCAACGGACTCCTGAAGCTTTTACAACCTTTTCAACCATTTTGAGATGAGGAGCCCTTGGGGGTGGCAACTTGCCTCTCGGCTTTCATTCCTGTCTTCAAAATGAAGGACGTGAAGGGCTTCAGCGATTTTCATGATTTCTTTTTTTTTTTATTCGGGTAATTGTCTGGTGCCACTCAAATTTCAGGATTTTTAACGAAAATCGTCCTATCACATGTGGAAGCAAATTTCAACGACTTTTCGGGTTAAAAGTGATGGAGGATTTTAATTAAATGAAAAATCTATCTCAATATTCCGAGATTTACTGGTCATTTATGAAATTGGAGGAGGAAAAATTTTTAAACTGCAAGAATATTTGATGCTAGTATTTTTTTTTATCAAAATCAATTTTTTTAAACTGTCGAGATTGAAATGGCGGAGGCTGCTAAATGAAATTTGGAAAGGCGAATTTATTCCGAGAAATTTATCTAATTGATTATAATTATAATTAGGCTGATTAAAATATTTTCGAGAGAAAATAAGAAACGCTGAAATATTTGTTTATGCAATTGCTATTTAATCTCTAATCTCAGTCCAAACAATAATATTTCAGTGGAATAAACCGCCCCCTCAGTCCGGCTTCATGACAATCCGATTGATGAGAAAATTAATGGACAATAGTTTTGCCTTCCGTTGTTCATCGGTATTTCTACAGAGAACCGGTCGCGAGTCTATGAATATCTCATAAAAATCACGGTGGAATCGGTAGCAAAAGCGTTGCTATAGGCGCATGCGAATTAATCAAACGTTTGAAAAATTGGAGAAGGAAGTTATTGATAGGCAGCGTGTACACCGGGGAAAATACATGAAATTCAATACTCGAGAACACTAGTGGTAGTTAATAAGCAAAAATCTGTCAAGTGAACGAGAGCTTTTCATTCAATTTCCGAAAACTGTATTGAAAAAAAAATTGAATAAAAAAGAAAGTGTCTCCAGTTATTCACGTCGGCTCGCAATTGAATAATGAGAGTTCTTCTCCAATAAAATTCTCCCCCATTCAATAGCTTTTAGATCAACTCCACCATTTTTTTTTTACCTTGACCTCGAGAATCTCGCGAGATCTCGCCGTCGCGATTTATTCTGGTATCCGAAATACCGCAAGCGAATTTCGATCATGTGAAGGGCTGGAATTCTGGTCCATTAATGAGAAAATATATTTTAATCGATAAAAGTATTGATATCTCGATTGTTGTCGAGAATTGGAACGTCCGACCCGAAATGTAGCCGACGGCAAGCGAATGCGCCGTACATTTTAAAAATCAACATTGATAATCTGAATTTTTTCATCTCAATTGATTTAATATATTATCAATCATCGATAATTATTATTTTTATTACATTATTATCAAAAATATTTTCTCTTCAATCACTATCGACGCAGATTATAAAAATCGATTACTCTTCGTCGAAACCTAATAGAAAATCGAAACTCATCCATTAGAAAAATTCGACCAGATCGTTAACGACCGATAATTATCGATTATTGTGAAGAATCTCTTCCCCCTTGGGGCCCTCAATAATGTTTTCATTAACGGAATGATAAATCAGTGAGAGACAATACGATAAAAATTTTTCACATGCACTGGAGGTAAAAAAATGGAATGGTCCATCCCACCATTTGGACCTATCGAATTTAAAATCATTCAATCTCTCCCCCCAAAATTCAAAAATATTCCATTCACACTCTGATATATGTGATTTCGATAATAATACCCGATATTTGGGTGTAAATGAGAATGAGAGTGAAACTCTCGGTTTTCGATGTGTCGGGGAGTTGGAAAAAAAAAAAAAACAATATTGTCACCGTGTGTTATTGTTCTGGCACCAGTACCCGATCAAGTCGACCAAAAAATATCCACAATATAACCGAGTAAACGAGCAGAATACATTGGTGCTGGGTTAATGAAAATGTTTACGTTCGATTCAGTGAAAATTGAAAGTATAGATTTTAATGCAATTAACAATGCCGCCATGGGATGAACGAGAACCAGCAAAAATAGCTAATGATGATTAATCGATAATCGCTTACCTTTCAATCGCAATTGTGAATAATTACTGGCCAATTCGGTTAATACCGCCCGTCCAATTTTCCACTGCATTCACTTTTTATCACAATATGACAATTAATTACACTTCACAATTTCACTTTATCCATTTGAAAGCCAAGCGTATTATTAAACGGATGTATCCATTGTTGTAAAATCCGCAAGACAACAAATGGATGGATTAATTAACATTAAGATCCCATTGAATTCCGATAAATCGTGAGAACTTTGGAATTTATCACTGGCACGTCTGATCGCTAAAAAATTTCCCTCGCAAATGGCATCTCGAAAAAATTGAGTCACGTGGAATTTTGGGCCAGCGGAAGGGGCCCTGAGCAGGTTGACTGCACCGTGAGACCCAGCGAGCACATTTTTAACTTCTCAAGAACCAGTTTCTCTGCAGAGGACGTATCAGAATAATGCAAAACCCCTCAAAGCAACCCCAAGCTCCTCAAAATCTTAAGACTACACTTTAAAAAATAGCTCCTTCAAAAAAAAAAAAAAAATCATCCCATTCCTATTCATTCAATTGCCCACAAAAAAAAAAACAATACTGCATTGTTCCCGATATTAAAAATCCCGAATAATCCTCAACAATAATAATAATAATATTCCCCAAGTGCGATCAATCTCGAAAAATAGATATCTCCGATAAACGATACGAGTTACCTCTATCTCGCCTATTGTCAATAAAACATCTCTCAATATTCTATCTTTCCAACCAACCGATCATCCCTCATCAATTCCTCTTTTTTTTTCAGTCTTGCTGAACCGATGCTCTTGCCAAACAAACCACGTACCCACCACTGGTACCTCGTTTATTTTCCACCCGCGTCACTGGTTCCCCACCTCATCGCCAATGTTATCGACTATCTCCTCCCAGCATTCTTCGATACCGCAGACCTGATCTCCATCAGGAACACATCTTTATCCGGGATCTATGCTCGGTGCCAATGGCTTCAGAAGCGATAGCTTTCCACCATGGGATTCCTCTGTGAGAATTTGTCTCGCTTGGTAGCTTGTTGCTGGCATCTCCTCCTCTCGTGCACACGTCAGTTAATAAACCATTGATTGGATTAACACCGATATATGGGGAAGCCGGTCGACCCGAATGAGCATCCATCGTCCCTGTGGACCGAATTGAAAAAAAAAAACAAGCGATTGGTTTCCTTTATTCTCTATCTCCACGTGTCTCTCCTTCCGATGAATATTTCTGGCCTTCTGGAGAACATCAAACCGATCACCGGATGTAACCGAAGTAGTTCTAACTCAGCAGCTCGTCGACATTCTTCCGTTGATGAAGACAATAATGATGATTGTCATGATCTTGGTCGGTGCCTGCTGGTGCTGCACTCAAGGATTTACGAGAGCACCGGGTTGGAATTTCTGAATTAGGGTTGCTGACGTTATATCGGTCCATTGACAGCGACATTGTTGGCTCGGGCGTTCTACCATAGGATATGCGTGTCACGGTCACAACTATATGGGTTATGTGTATCGAGGGTGATGCACTAAATCGAGGTCAAACAGCTGTCTGTGGACTACATCATGTGGAATTCCCAAAAAGCCGACAATAGTCCTGAATTGCATGATCATCTGGACAGCGATTCATGATGATTTTGAAGAATCCATCAGATCGTGATGAAGAATTTCCAAGTCATCATCCTTCTCCTCAATCCATTGGTGTAGATATCTCAAATATTCTCACCTTGTGCTAATAATCCAAATACTCCCAATACCTTCGATCCACCGGAGCCCGACACCTGTAAGATTGTCTGCACCAAATAGCTTGCAGCATCGATTGTCGATCGTCGTCATGGCTGATATAGCTCAGGGTCACGGGTACACACCTTCTGGATACAACCGAATTCCGATCGGATCTCTCACCGGTTAATTCCACAATGTGTATACAAACTCACGCTACCCTCTGGTGGAGCAACGGCATCCAATACAACCCAGCCAACATTGCCCCACAAATTTCTGATGCAAAGGTGTATGTGCATGCAGACGGGTCTGGCACATGGGGGTCATCGTGTGTTAATTGGTTCAATGTCAGGGTCAAATCTCAACTGGATTATCACCAGTAATAACCCGTTATTTAACGAGTGTCATCGGTCACCCAGCGGACCAAAAATGTACAAATTCACCAGTTAATAGTAATTATCATTCCACATAGCCTGAACACCCCTCCCCCAATTTTATATCCAATATTCACCCGAAGTGAAGCAACCGATGTGATTCAATCCACGTGCCATAACAATTACCCCCGATAGTTTCGATCGAAAATAACCTGCGGTTTTCGGGGGATGAAAAAAAAAAGAACACATCGACAGAATCAACAACGAGGGAGAAAGAGGAGTTTGACGAGCAGGGGAGATGGAGACAAACATCCAATCAAGGTCGTTGGGCTGTCGGTGATGTCTCTGAGTGTGAAACCATTGTCAGGTATTTTCACTGGGTGAAAAAAGTGCGTTCTGAGGACAGCACCGATACCCGCGGGGGAAAGTGATTTGGCGAGATGATAGTGATTTGAGTTTTGAAAATGGAAAGTTGGTGTCAGGTTGCCGTCGAAGACGAGGTTGATGTTGTCCACTGTCAGACAATAACCAATCATGTGCAATTAACCTGTGACACCATGACACCTAAATACTGTACTATCTACACAGCGGTTATGTTTCCATTATGTGGCCGTATCGACATGTGTTTCGTACGCGCCACAGAGCCACACATTGTCACACACCGTTCCAATGTGTTGTGATACGTTTTGGGGAATGGTTGTATACAATGTGAATACATGAGTATATATATGGCTGTTGGTGGGTGTGCATTGATACTTGCATCCGATATGTGATTCAAGCCTAATAGGCACGGTGTCGACCTACTGGCGGGATGAGGCTTTCACTATCGATCGGAATCGATTATCGAGGCCTGTTTACCGATTATTTTCGAGATCAATCTGTTTGGGTTATTCATGGCTGAGTGATGAAGGGATTATTGATTCGATCAATGACGGCATTTTGTTTGATCCTTATTGCTACTATGTGGATTTAGTAAGCGTTTGACCTTGGGATGACCTTCAGCGGGTGATGTGACGTTTTCAATTGATTTGAAAAACTGAGAAATTTAATGATTATCATGTCATTGATTTCCGGATTCCGGATTTTCGTTTCAAACATTGCAGCTTGCATTTTCAGGGCTGTGAATTCCAACCCTGAGCATCAGCTGCTCAGAAGGTGGATTACCCCTGTAATCCTGGAACCGACGCGGTGTTCAACCGGAAGATAATTATATCATCATTAATCAGACCCACAAAAGCCCTGAAACCCAAAATCAAGAAGCAATTGATTCCGCTGATTGTCAAAGTTTCTGACATGCCCATCGGGATGTTTATGAATTCCACGGTAAAACTTTTTTATGAAAAAAGTTCGACAGAGGTATTTATATTCTACTGTAACTATCAGAGGTGTTACAAGGCGGGTCTTCATGGTCATCACGTTTTCAAGGAACAATCAGGAATAATTAATTCCTTGAAAAATGGGAAATGGCGCACTGGGAAATTTATCTTTTATGTCTTCAAATCAAATGACTTAATTACCGTAATTAATGGACAAAATAATGAATCGCGGACGTGAAAAGTTGGAGGATAATTGTCTCTATGATGTTTTCAGATGTACATTTAGATGGATACCTGTGTCGGGGTCAAAGGCGAGGTCTCGACCCGACCTCTGGGGCAACGAGGTAACAACCTGTCGGGTCCGCCTCTGTCCGTCACCCCTCAACCAGTTTTCAATGTCCCCCCCTTCCCCTGGTTGCATGATATTACCCCCCACCACTGATTTTAAAAATGCCAATCGAGAGGGGGAAATTTTGCAGAGTCTGCAGAAACGAGTTCCTTGCGGAGGGTAAGATCTCCAATTGCAGCTAGACCGAATTAATTGTCAGACGATCGTGATCTCTAGCTTTATTCATTAGGATGTTCTTCTCACGAATTAGCTTTACGTTTTGGGACTTTTGCAGGGAAAATGGAGGGCTGCCGTGAGAATTTTGTCAGAGTCCCAACGAACTCTGGCTTTATTCATTAGATTTAGCTGGGGTCCAAGGACTTGGGGAAATGATCTGTCACCCTGAGAAGCTGCTCTTCTACAAATGGAAGTCCAAAAGATTTGAACAGGAATTCAAAGTCTTCCTTGAATTCTATGATCAATTGGTGGAAATTTAATGCTTGAATGATGAATTGATAACTTCTGGTTCAAATTTGAATTCGGTCGGTTGAATCTTAGATCAGATTTGGCATCGGTAGATCGGGTGAGATGACATTTTGTTTCTCTTAATCAATCAAAAAGTTAATCAATCATCGAAGATGAATTAATTGCTGAAGAGGCGTTTGGATGGGACGGGAATGGCCTTCTGATATCTCTGCAAAATTCTGCAGACCTGGAAAAAGGGGTGGGCCAGTCTCTGCACGTCTGCTGGGGGTCCCAACAAAGGCATCAATGGAACAAGCTTTTTATTCCCTGAACGAAACAGTTGAGCTAGCTCTATGCAAATTATTCCAAACGAGTTAGAGGGATGATGCCCATCATCTTCTCTGCAGACCGTCAGTTATCGTCTGCCCGTTCTCGCGACCGCGTCTCATCTCCAGCCTCGTCAATACTTCATCACTTCTCCACCAAAAAACGCAAGATGTCGTATAATGAAGGTAAAGAAGTACTCGTGTCTCGATAACAGGAGAAATCTCTGGGCTCCCCTCGGTCGGCAATGTGGTGGGGAAAAAAATTCCCAGAAGGGCGCGAAGAAGATGGAAAAAGGGGTATGGCGGGAAAAGCATTGACGATGCGTAGGCGCAGGATCGATGAAGGCCACAAAATGGCGACCCACCTCTAAAAAGAGAAATTCAACTGAGTGAGAAGAAACTAGACGCGAGGAAAAAACGAGACAACCACAAACGACAGCGAATGCCCAAGCGAGATGGTGAGTATAACTGGTAAAAATGAAGAGTGAGTTGAGGAGAAAAAAAAATATTGGTATTGTCTGTCCACTGGGCATTTCTGGGTCAAGGGTGACTATCGGTTATTTACACTATTCCAATCGTATGGGAAAAAATATCTCCACCTCCAATTTCACCGATTAATCTCCGTAAAATATTTTCTCGAGATGTTCCAACATGAGGACGAATTATTTATAACAAAAATTTGTCATTACGATGGAGATAATTTTACTTCGCTGTCTAAATTCCTGTGCACCTCAGAGGCATTTAAATTCATTAACTCAGCGCATTCGTCTCATCGCACTAACACATACGCATTGTGAATGGCGATGTGCGCCGAAGAGTAATCGTAAAAAGAGAGAAATGGTTGAGCAACAAGCGCACAGATGAGACACGTCTCTATAGAACATGTGGATGTCTGTACCGAGACCTCGGAGAGGGTACGGAAAAGTGTAATCGACAAAGTTTATCGGGTGGCAGGAATGGCGGCATCCGGGTGAACGAAAGAGTTCAACAACTCGATTTTCCCTTTTTTGTTGATGAGACAGGGCAACGAGGACTCACGCTCTCGAGACATTTTTTTCCCCTTTTTTTTTTCCTTTTGCCTCATTTCTCCGGAGACTATCCGACGGGTTTTCGTGACACATTGCGAAATAGAAACAAAAAGCCGCCGTTACCTCTGAGATGGGTGTGGCACCTCAATTAAATTCCACCCCAGCAGTATTATCGCCTCGATAAAATTTATTTTCACGTGAATCCATTAAAATCGAAAGACAAGTCTCAATAATTCATGTGTCCCGATGAAAATTGATGGCAGTCACCGCGAGGGAGTTGAATTACAAAATAACCTCCATCCCCATCAACACCATGATACCCTTGAAGAGGTGTTACGAAGGTCCCTCCCACCGAGATTTTAATTAATCTCATCCTTTTCCCTGTAATCGATCTTCGTCCCCGACCTAACCCCTTGTAATTTTAATTAAAAGCCATTTTCTCACGAGAACAAACACCTATCCCAGCCTCCTTGAGCATCACTCGGCCATTATTAGATTTCCAATATTAATTGATGAAACGACTGGTCCGAGCAAATTGAATAGACCCCTAATTACCCAACCAATCCATTGGCTCTGAATTAAAACAATAATCGTGTCATTACTAATGAGGAGGAAATGATAATCCTTGAACAAAGGCAGGCCATTCCTTTGTTACCCTTTGCAGTCGAGAGAATTATAGAGGGATACCTCGGAAAACCGCCACCTAAATTTCTACTGCTCGTTATCTCGTAGGTGCTCTCTCCTTCGGCTCTCAAACTTTCCACTGTGAGACACATTCACGGTTATCTGTTCTACCCCTAGTCTCCGAAGCCACCGGGTCCCTATATCTCATCATCGTCAAAATGGCCGCTCTTGCCTCCGGAGGGTACATTGCTCGGTTTCAAGTTAACTTTCAGTTCCATTATGCGTTTAAACTCACCAACGTAATGGCCAAGTTTACTTTAACCATTCGTGTCGTGAACCTGGAAACTCCACGGGGTCATGACACTCTGAACTGATGCACGATAGTTCTCCGGTATACCTCAGTCCTCATACCAGAACAGACGAGTTTGCCGAGAGTTAAGGGTACGGGTACTCAAGGGGCTGAACGCTGCTGGGACTCTTCATCACCGAGTATAACTCCGGAGGATGAGGCAGAAGTGAAAAGAGTTGTTCGTAATAATTCACGATACGGGAGGGGAAAAATTACGCGCTTGTGAGGTACGGACCACAAAGTTTTCAGACCCAGAGAAAAAAAAGTGGTGGGGAGGAGTGAAACCGCTTGGTCCTCTACTTCATCGATAAATTAGCTGACGGATTTGCCGACGAAACAGCCGGAGGGAATTCTCAACAAACTTTTTCGCCAACCAATTTTTTACCCACCTCACATGTGCATATTTCGATTAATTACATGTCAATAATTATTGGTTAAATTTTGAGAAACCACAGGACTCTAAAACAAAGAAATCTACAACTTCTTCGCCACCTAAAGACCACTTCAATCCTTCGACCCCCCTCCTTTCAAGATCCAAAAAGAAAAAGTGGAGGGGATAAGTAAAAAGGCGCGGATCGTGGCGTCTCCGGTTGTATCGACGTAAAACTATCCTGCAAGCCTCCAAACGCAAAAATTTTCACCGAAAAATTATCCAGAAACAGCAGATCGAATTAATATGTGAATAAATTTGCAAAGTTTGCCTGTATTTCATCCACAGCCGTAGGTTCTTCCACACATAAGCATTAACCACGACTCTATCCCACCCACTCCCATTTCCCTTAACTCCCTTGTAGCCTCCTTCCTCGGGTCAAATTAATTCCGGTATTAAAATTTGGCTTGCAAATATCTCGACCCGCGGCCACCAACGGCAAATACGGCCTCGCCTATCGTCATTCTTCGTGTATGCGGCAAACTCATCAGTGTGTGATGTACGTTGACCATGTTTCTATCTCACTTTTGCCTCTTCAGCTCCCTAGCCATTTGAGGATCGGAGGCTGGACCGAGGAGCAATGGGAGTAGTTGTGCCGGGAGGGCAATGAGGGGTCGCGGGTGGGTGGTAAGGGGGGGGGGGGGGGGGTTGGGAGGCTGGATTCACCCACCCGGGCTACGCAAATATTCGAGACGCAGGTGCGTGGTGGGTGGTAGAGCAACGCACGTAATTTACATCTGTTATTACGGGGAGTCTGTCTCTACTCTGAACCCAAAGCGCTACGTTTCCACTGCATCCGCACCAAAAGCCATATTCCCTTTTCAAGCCTCTTCCTGTTTTATTTCAACTTCTATTTTTTTCTTGTCCTTTTTTCTTGTTTTTCTTTTTCAGTTTCTCTTTTGGAGGGAACGCTTTCACTCGAGAGCTGGAGAATGTTGGCCGCCGACCTTTTGTCGAATTTCATTTGCTCTCTTTGGGAATTTTCTGGACTTCTTGGGGGTGGTGAGGGGTTGGATTCTGGTGAGGGTGTGTACGAACCGATGAAAATGAGTGAAGAAACCTCTGAGGGGTGATTTCAACGACTTTGAGCACCGGATGAAACAAAGGGGTGGATTATGCTGCGGGGGTGAGGCGGGGAGGTGGGGGGGTAAGGGTGGTATTCAATCGGCATCAAACGAACCCAACTCTCACCCGATTGATTCGGATTTTGAGGTTTTTCGGGGATGAAGGCCTTTGTGTTATTATCGGGGGTATTTTTATTATTGCTGTATTTTTTTTTTTTTCGAGGGAAAAGTGATTTGTTTGAAATTTTTTCCATGAAATTTGCCCGGATTATTGTATATTTTTCTGATAAATTCGCACATTGGTTAGAGAGTTGGAAAAAACAACTGAAATATTCGAGAATAATCACAAGGATTTTATAATAAATGGGAATAGCTTTTGAGATCATATCAGGAGAAAAAGTTTTCGTCATCGTTTTTTTTTTCCACATGAGAATTCCCACGTGATATGACTTTGAGGGATGAAACTCGCCGGAAAATGAGATGTGTTTTTTTTTACTCCATCTCATTCAATACATTTTTATTCATCGTATTTTTAAAATTCATTCTGCTGCCCCATTTGACTATTTTTATCAAAATTTTGTCCTTCTCTGCATTCGAATGAAATCACGGGAGTTCACCAGTCCGTCACGTGGGACGTAAAACTGAGGGGAGTCATGGCTCGGTGCTTTCATTTGGTGGAAAAAAAAAATAGAGTGAAAAAAAAAAAATGGAAAACGCGAAAAAATTCAGAAAATGAAAATATGAAAGAGGGAAAATGGCAGAATAATAAAGCTACGTGGAAATGAGTTTGATGCAAGGATGTGAGAGGAAAATCTAATTTTACTCGCGTGTTCTCTTCTGCACGATGATCAGAAACTGTCGTTTGGGTGCATACATGACTGCGGTGAGGTGCGATGAAAGCACTTGTAATTGGGATAATGCGCTCGTTCACCGCTGGTGTTCGACAAAATGAGAGAAATACAAAATTTGTCCTTTCCTATTCCACCGATTTTTTTTTGTACATTTTTCTCCCGGATTTTATGCACAGAAAAAAAAATTCCAGCAATTTTTACTGCGGGATATCGAGAGAAACTGGTAAAGTAATAAATAATTGTTTAAATAAAATAATTTTTCCTTTAGATTTTCTTCAATAGTGATAAATTGTGGATAGATGATTATTTTGGGGTGAGAATCAACTGAAAAGTTCGGGGGTGCGAAAATTTTCAGGTTTTCGGTTCTGGGTTAGAAATTTTGGGGTGTTCCATGAACGATTGATCAATGTTCGTTAATTAATTTGCACCGGAGGGAGTGAACAGAGGAATCAGAGGAATCAGAAAAATATGCTGGTAGTATTGATGATAGATTTCAACTGTCCCCATCCCTCCCCCTGATGAGATGGATTCGTATCCCTGTGACAACCCTTTTCATCTCGAGGGGTGGAAATCATCTACCCTCATGACTCCATCAAAGCCCGTACAAGTCCCTTTTTGGAGGAAAGGTCCTTCCCTCCGTTATTCATCAGAGACTAAAGCCGAGACAACCTTTTCAAACAAATGGAATCAAATAAAACCCGTCCATCCAATTTCGAAGGCTCGAATAACGGGGGATAAACAGGAAAATGAGGATGCGCTTCTCGTTGGTGATTCATTATTTTTTTCATCTACCTTTACGATGTGAGAAAAAGAAAAGACAACAAAGAGCATTCACGGTAATTCCAGTCTAAGATTTTCCCCCATTTTTCCACTTCTCTCGAATTGAAAATTTTTTTCATTTTTTTCTCTCGAATATTTTTTTTAAATTTCTACCAGTCTCATTACTCCCCCCGGAATTGCACACGATAATTAAAAATAATTCATCCATCACATCAATCGACACCATCATTCTTCATTAATCATTCCTTTTTAATACGCATTATCGTAAACCTCATGAAGCCCATCAATCCTTCCACTTTTTCATGAAAAAGAGATAAAACCCGAGAATTAAGATATTTACCATAACTCATCCATAAACAATCATCTTCCCAATCAAAAAAAAAATTCCACCTCTCCAACGATCCGCGATCGACTTAAACATCTTGACAAAATATAATCCAGCGGATACTAAAAAACATTCGACTCGAGTCTAATACCAGTACTCCATTTAATTACATGCATCATACCTAAACAAAAGACGATATACTAGTTTAAAGTAAGCTTTCTTTTTTCGCGTTGACGTTGAAAAGACGTCACCCCAAAGACAAGAACCAAGACATCAAAATATCCATAATATGGGAAAAAAAAAAATTCCCGTCGATTACCCCAACACCCCCCTAGCCCTCACCCTCACCCCGCGAATCGTCCCGTTTCCTCGGCACATCGTAGAATCACCCTATCTCTGGGCGTGTGTTTTTCCCAACTCTGCAAAATGGCCGCCACCCCCACCAGTTCTCATGCGTATTTCTCTGGTTGGTGTCCCCCTACCCCCCCATCGCCATCCCTAGACCTCGTTTTACCCCGATGACCGTAGGAGGGGAGTGTTAGAAGTACATTCCACACATATCCAGATAGTTGAAAATAAACCACCACATGTAGCTCAGCGTACAAACCCTGAAAATAGGTAGGGCCCTGGCACTCTGAATTTTCTCCATCTCACTCCACTTTATACCCCATTCGTTCGTTAGCCCAACCCGTGGGGGATGGTTTTCCCACAGTGTTAACCCCCTCCATTCCTAGCAAAAGCAACCCTCTCATTTTCCCTACTTCCGCCCCTTATCCACCACCAGCATAAACTCAATCTCCCTCTCTTTCACCCTCAGGTTTTCATGGCCCCCCCATTTCGGAAAACCACTCGCCACCCTCACCACCTCTCCCCCTCTTTCTCTCTTTCATTCTCTTCGTTCTGCATTCGTAAAAAAATCAACCCCCTTCCACCCCTGCCCCTCACATCTCTACCCCACCCTACCACCCACCGTGAAACTCTGTCGTCTCTCTGCCCTGTCAACGACGCCGACGGAATATTGTTACGTGAAAAACGCAAATGAAATTTATAACTAATTATGGCTAAAGTTTAGATGACCGTGTGGGGATGGGGACGGGGGAATTCGCTCAAGGGATGTTGAAATGTTGGGTAAAAAGGGTATGAACCTGAGGGAAAACTATCCACCGTCTGGGGCAAATGGTCAACAAAATGGTTGAATCCGGGGGAGAGGGCTGTTTGCTGAAGCAGTTGGCGACGATAATGGGGAGACTGCTGGTGGAAAATTCGAGGTGGAATTACGGATATTAATGAGAGCATTGACTGTTGATTTTCAAGAAAATTACACCTTCTCTCCCAAAATTATAGTGGTCTCCACATTTTCGTTATTAATTAAAAATTGCAGGATTTGCAGGATCTGCAGAATTTTTAGGATTTAATCTAAAATACTCCCCGACAAAAAAAAAACTATTATTATATATACTAAATATTTATTTGAATACTATTAATATTTTTAAACCTTGAAAAAATTATCTAATTTAAAAGCAGTACTGCATGGAGAATATTTTATTTGTATTTTATCTAGTGAAGAATATTAACTGACATTTTGCAATTTCGATTGTAATTCCAATTCTTTGGAAATTAGGGGTTGCGGGGTGGGGAATATTTACTGGATGAAAAATAGCAGGGAATAATAATCTTTTATCGACATTGACTTACCGAGGAACACGATATGAACCGGTTTTTCATCTAAAACGTCTATTAGCATGGCAATGAGGTACTCACGATGCAAAGAGTCGAGTGCGCAACAAAGGAGAATAACTGACAACGTAATCACCGAAGAATAATAACTAAAATGTTGTATTAAACTTGATGGATATGTAATTTCGAGTAAATGAGATTCCTCTCGGAGCCCAGGAGAATTGCCCATTACCCGTCATTCATATTTTCCGGGTAACAGAAAAAAATAATAATGAATAATAATTAATTTTCATTATATGTTGAGTCCAGTGTTTATAACTTTCAACAACGTTTCACGGTTTTTTATTCCACTATCAAATAATTTACCTCTCTCTGTCTTTTCTCAACGTTTTATACTGCCCTGACTGGGTAAAGTTACGGTAGCCACAATGAGATTTACAGTTTCGAGTCGAAACACGACTTTAACGAGATTTCGAAATACAATTTGTTTCGGTTAAGTGTCGGTTGGGGTGGGGGTGAATGCAGAATTACGAATGCTCGGTAAAACTTTTTTTTTCAGCCTCAAAACAACGGCTCGAGTGGTCGATGGAAATCTAAGTAGTTTAGAGTGATTAATTAACAGAATGAAAGAGAAACAATTCAGTAAAAAAACTAAACCTGGGAATTTCCCCTGCGTGCAACAATTGTCAAATTATATCCAAGCGTAAATAATATCTCCACCTGTGACTCCAGTCACTCAAGTTTATTATTTAAAACCCTTGACAACAATTTATGTTATTCGTTACAGGAGATGTAAAATCGAGGAGATTCTTCGACTCGTAAAGTCTGAATGAAAAACAGACAAATCAAGAAAATGGAATGGATTCTTAATTTATCGAAGCTCTCCAATGAAACAGCCTCATTAGTCTCTCGGGTCATTAATTCCCATCGAGAGAAAACTCCTCGATTAAAACCAACATTTCTCACCGAGGAACAATTAATATCCCCATTCACGCCATCCACCCCCTCCGAAAATGAGAAAAGTTGAAGGTAACGCAGATGCGAGAATCGGTAGCCAAAAAAAAAAAAAGTCTATAACGTCTGCGGTTAACGTTCATTTTCCACTGCCCGTCGACGCTTTTTCCCCAGAAAACGTCGGAATTGATTTTTATCGTAACTTATTTATCCACTTCGACGCAGGTGTCACCCGCTGAGAGCGCGCTAATAAACCCGATACCGAGGGGGTGTTTTCCTGAAACACCCTGTAAATATGTTCCCTATCTCCTAGAATCGGATGGACTTCTCTCCCCTTTCATCTCGATATTTTCCACCCCTCCTTTCCTCACACTTTTCACACTCTATCAAAAAGATGAATAAAAAAAAAATGCGCTTTTACCACCCCTCCTTCCCCGATATTTCTGTCTCCCTCCGATGAATGACGATAACCAATCACTTTTTTTCACTCTATAATTTTTATTTTCCCACAAGTGACGTTTTAAAAATTATCCTCATCCTCTTAGGCATCCCCTCGAGCAGGGGGACAGGGGGTGGGTATGAGGGGTGCCCCCACTTCGTGGATTTACCCCGAAAAAATGATGTGGGAGTGGGGATTGAGGGAAAAGAGAAAAGAAAGTGGAGAAATCGGAGTGGGGATCGAGGGAAAAGGGAAAAGAAAGTTGAAAAATTGGAGTGGGGGGTCTTGCGCAAGTGCGTAAGAAGTGGGGGTGGGCACTGGTGGGGGTTGGTGAGGGAAAAACCGCCGACGGGCATCGGCGCAGGGGTTTTTCCTTTTTTCATCATTTGAGGGCGATTTTTTTTTTTTTTGTTTCTGTTTTAATGGTTTTTCTTGCTCTTTTGGGACAGACAGCGTGATGCATTGGGACGCGTGGGAGATAATGAGGCGCGACGGCATGATTTTTCCCGCCGAAATCCATCATTTGGGTTTTAATGATTTTTGATAATTTTTTGGTAGATGGAATTTGACTGGGGGTATTTGGGTTTTGGGGAGAGGATTTTTGGGGGATCGGGTTTCACGGGAATTCCGGAGGCATGAGACCGGATTCATTAATGTTTGAACTCATTCTACATTAATTGCGTTTGAAAAAACAACAAAACTCAGGCATTGTATGGGAAAATATGATTTTTTTTTCTCGGCGTACTCTCGACGAGCCGAGGCCCCCACGGCATATTCAAAACCCACTTTGCATATTCTGCCGTGGTTATTTAAAATTGTAAACTAATTTCCATTGAATAACAACCAACCGGGAAATTTACGCTATTTTATATCCTCTAACTCGTGAAATTATCTTGAAAATAATTAAATATCGATGAAAACCGCAGCCAATGTCGAAATATTGACGCCTCAAATTCTCAAAAAAAAAAATAAAAAATAGAAAATAATGGTAAATTCAACTGAAAATCAATAGCTGATTCACATTTATGTCTGGAGTCATTAGAGTGGCTCGATGATTGGAACGAGTCGGAAATTACGAACCGAATAATTCAAGATCAAATCCAAAGACAACAAAAATCAAAGTGTTGACTCACCCCCTCAGCGACAATTTGAAGGACGAGTTGATAATTAAAACCGTGTCTCGGTCTACGGAAGCCGTCAGCCATGCCATCACGACGACATAACCACCTATCAGACAACCGCAAAATAGTCCAACACCTCCTTCCACCCAATGCGTAATCTCCATCCTAGAACGAAAATTATTCTATGAATTTATGATTATCCCCCGATCATCTCCATCCCTGTATTATGTAAAATAGATAAATCAACAATTTTTATTATTTTTATTTTCTCCATGAAAAGAGGGGATCGATCTGCTCGAGAAATTCTCACCAGGAAATTTTAATTGTCAGTTAAAAAATCGTTGAATACCGAAAGTGACGGCAACAGCCGAATTATCCAAGGCGTTTAAATATTTAATAATATACATTAACAAAATATTGGGAGTGCAAATAGAAAATACGTAATTTTCCATTTCGTGGGATACAAAATAATGGAATACCCATTGATGAGGGATCGATTTGTAATTTTGTTTACGTAAAACTGTTTCATATGTTGTGTTAACATTGAATGCATATTGCAATAATTTAAACGGGGATACTTAATCATATTTTCGCGAAAGAGTGGATGGAGGGGTGAGGAGGGGGAGTTTGGCGATTGGAAAATCTGTGGTGTATAGAGGTATCGCGCAACAAATCGCACCGAGGCCGTATTGCACGGGCAGTACAATTACTTCACCACATTGAAATTACGGTGGAAGAATTGTTGATGTACATGAATGTACATTTCCGTAAGGCGTAAATAGATGTTTTTCAAAAGTTAAGTATTCATCAAGGATGACAGAAATTGTCAATAAAATTATGAATTTTAATCCGCAATTAAAATTAGAATCATCCAGAGTCCGTCATGATTCCATTAAATTAAACTCTGGAAGATGAGTAATAATTTTATTGGGCAAAGAATTTCTCCGTTCACTTCACATTAAAATAATCAAAAGTACTCAATCAATACGCCACCATAGACTCGCGAATGAAAATCATGAATGCTGAAAAAAAAATGTCTCTTGACCTTTCACGGTGAAAAAAAAAATATTCAATCTGAAGTTTCATCCCTGGTACCCACCCCATTATCCAGCTGTTCGAAATGCATCATTTCGCTCAATTCCACGGCTAGTAGTGACAAAAAAAAGGATAAATAAAAAGAAGAAGAAAAATTGATCCTTCCCTCGTGCATTTGAAAACCCCACCCTTATCTCCCCTACAAAGGGGTATATTTAAGGACCCGACGAGACGCACGAGAGTCTCTCTTTTCGGATAATTTCGAGGGAACGAGAAAGAAGAGTGAGGGAGAGGTTTGGGGTGATTTTGGGATAGAAGCCGGGTTGACGGTGCGGTAAGAGGCAAAAAGGGGAAGTAAATGTAACCCCCCTTCCCCCCCACCCATTTGTACGCACCAATGGCAAACTACCGCGTACTTTTTCACCCCCTTTACCACCCCGATCTATCCATTTTTCCCCTCTGAGGTGCGGACCAGGCATTTCCATTCCCCTTTTTCACCCTTTCGCCCTTCCACCCTTCCGTCGACGTTTCGGCGTCGGCGTTTGCTATCCCAGGGGGTGGACTAAGGGGGTTGAATGAGAGAGAGAGAACAGCTGGCCAGGGAGTAGTGACTGGCATTGGCAAAGGGAAAAGCTCGATGGTAAAGAAAGAGCGAGTTAAAAGCGAGATAACACGAGGGTGGAAATGAGAAAGAACGGGGGTGGATGGGTAAGAGGGGGTTGACGTGTGCGCAGTACACAACTTTTACGGGGAACGATGGCGGAGCCCTGGAGTTGCCTCTGTGCCAGGGATCAATTTCGAAATAACATCCCTTATACCTTCTCGAGCCTTTTCCCAGGATCGATATGCTCGGGTGGTTGGATATCCAGACGACCTATCTCTTTATGTCCTTTCGAATTCACTGGAAATCCGATGATAATTGGTAAATCCTATGAACCTCGAGGTTTTAGAGCTTTCTCTGAATTTTCCGGATACTCTCGCGTCGTGTCTCTTTCAGCATTTAAAAATACTCCTTTTTTTTATTATGAGTCATTGAGAAAGTCATGCTCCGTGGATTTTAATTTATTTAGTTTAAGAAAATCTCATTGCAAGTGCAAATGATTTTGGAAAATCAAAAAATCGAAAAAGATTGCTAGTCATTGCGGTAACCAGGGGAGGTTCCAAATTATTACATCAGTTTGACCTGAGGGCGGGGGCGGGAAAGTTTTGAAAATTCAAAATATATCAAATGATAATAAATTTCAAGGGTAATCATCTCATTATCAGCGATACTCATTTTAATTATGAAATATTCTAAATCCTGTTTTTTTTTTCTGGGGATGTGGATCGTTAGTTGTCGGTGAAGAAATACCTCAACGTGAATCTCAACCGAAGATCACCCACCGCTGATTATCCTGGCCTCACGATGTCAGAAAAAAAACTGGAAAATCGATGATCGCGGAACGCGGTTACGAGGGTTCGGTATCGCCTTTGACGCCCATCACTGGTTCAAGCCATTCCCCTTACCAATATCCAATGCACATGTATTGCTCTGTCCCACTCCACGGATACGGTTTATCGAATTTTGCCACTTTCGATCAATTCTCCTAGTTCAGATTTCCTCAACGCGGTAATATTCCCTTATTTTTCCGAAATGGATATAATTTCCCATCCCCAACAACCCCAGGACATATCGAAAATCCGGAATCTTGCAGCAAAATCATATAGAACTGTTTATTTCCTGATAATTTTTTTTCTGAAAAAAAAAGATTTTTCCTGTGACGTTTATTTCGCGGGGAAAGAAAAAGGGAGTAACTTTGAGAATATTTTTTATTTATTTATTTCTATTTGTAATTATGAATTGTTTATGGAATGAGGTTCATTGGAAGGAGAGAATGTTTTCTAAGTTTTGGCAAGTGCCCGCAGAAAAATAAAAAAATTACTGAATAAAATGACACGAGAACGTGCAATTGAAATTCAATGAAATTCCGATAAAAATGGGAGAACCGTCAAAAAAATTCCGTGATGTTTCGATAAAATAGTCCTCACCTCAATTTCCATGTAAAATCCTATGTGAAATTTTCCCTGTAAAATTTCCAGTAAAAAGCCATAAATTCCGATCAAAAAATTCATTAATAACCAAATGAAGATTAATATTTCGCAAAAAATTCAAAAAGTCGATAGACCTTCAAATTTTCACCTCGACCGCCATTAAAATTCGTAATTTCCCATTGGAAGCGATATCTAACCTCTCCCCTTCCCCGAGAGGTACCCAGACTCAGCATTGTCCCTCCCCAGCCATTTTCGTCCACCTCTTCTCCAAACGTTAAACTCTCCTTCACCCCCTGCCCACCCCCGGGGTGTTCGTGTGCTGCGTGCTTTCGTGAAAATCCTCGCGATAAATTATGCCAGCCAGCGAGGCAAGAGAGAGGAAAAGGGGGTAGAAGGGGTTGGAAAATAAATGACCCACCCTGGAAGCACCCCCTGGACTGGCCATTGCTGACCATCTCTTCCTACCTCTCTTTCGTCTGGCGTCGCTTCCAACCCCCACATACACATATCCGTGCACACACACCGAAAAACCCCCGAAAAACGACGTCTCTACTCTTCTCCCCCGTGGAAGCGGTGTTGCCAGGTTGCCTCCGCGAGGAAAGCCGGCTTTAAAATTATAATGGTACGCGCAATTTTGATAACCACCGATCCCCCTCACCCCTCCTCAACCCACCCTCTTTGATATTTCACTCCTAGCGGTTGTTCAACGGCTCTCTCCCATTTCCTAACGCCATTTTCTCTCTCACCTCTTGAAAAAATACCTGACGGGGATGAGGGGTGCTTTCACTCTTCTACCAGACTACTCTCTTTTTCTACCTCATCATGGGCACTGGTGCACGTCCCGTGCAACCGAGCAACCCTTTCCGGCGGAGCACAGAAGTCACGCTTTTCGCGAATTACGTGACGTCAGTGTGTGTTTTATTTTATCCCTTCATTCGGGGGGAGGAGGAGGGGGTGGGTGGAGATGAATAGTTTTTCGGGGGGGTAAAAAGGCTCCGGGAGGTTTTACTCGTTAGAGTGATGGGTCAGGGAAATAGAAATTTTGAGGCAGAAGTTGGGAATTGTTGGAGTTTTACTGATGGTACGGGGATAACTTTGATATCTAGGGGGTGGGCTGGGAGAGGGCACAAAGGTTGGGAGGTTAAATGGCGGCTGGAGGTAACTTGGAGATATTAACGGTGATGCAGTCATGTGAAAATACATCTCAACCACTGGACTCTTATGGGAGGGAACAATGGGGATTGCACTAGATACTCGGGCTTTGTACTGAGAAATTGTTTCGTGGCTTTGTATGTTTTGTGGCTTCTGAATCTCAGACGTCAACCGGACTATATTTTTTTTGGCAAGCCACAGAATAATTGGGAAATTAAAAATTAATTTTTTAATCATTCACTATTATCATCGCCAGCAAATTGTCTGGTGATGTTTAGGAAATTTATATTGTCTGGGGAAAAAAGAAAATTCACCCGAAAAAAAATCATTTTAAAAAAGTTTAATTAATAAAATAATACCGGGAAAATTCGTGATTGAATCGGAATTAATTGTCGAAACATCCGGTTTATCTCAGGAATTCTCTGCGTTCCAACATTTGAATATACAATTCGATAAAATACTACAGTGAAATTTAATCTAGAAAATTCCATTTAAACCAGAGAATCATCGAGCATTAATTTTCTCATATTGCAATAATGTGTAATAATCCGAAAGCAATCCATAAACAAATAATCCAGCAATGGGTATTATTAAAATATTCTTAAAATTCTCTACTTCAATATTCACTAATTCCGCCGGCGATGGAAAAAGCCGCGGAGACATTAAGACCTGGATGGTCCCCATTTTCGTTAATTCCCTCCACCTGGAGCCATTGTCCAAAACTCGAACTGACACCTAATTAGAATTTTCCCATCAACATTCAGCCGAATCCCCAATAAATAATCGACTTTGGCAGAATCGTTGCGCCCGGTTGGCGGGTTCCGGCCAATTTTTATCGATGAAAAAAAATAATTTTCAACAAATGGAGTAATGCAACCCCGAGCCCTGAGGTCCGCATATTATATATTTTATTCAGGGCAAATGAGGAGCTAACGAAAAGTCCCCCGGTACAGTGAGGATTCGAAATAACGGGTGCACAGATATGAATGCGAATATTCATGGAACGGGGCGCGGCCGTTTACGCCGTACATTGAATATTTATATCCATGTGCAACTCTCGTCGGCATTATCCACAAAACTACATATATACACATTTAAGGATTTCACCTGAATCCATTCCATCGCGCATAAAAATACCGCGCCATTGGATGCAAATGCGCTGTAGCGCCGGAGCGAGAAAATTCTCGTTATTAAACCAAAAAAGTCAACAATATTAATCCAAAGAAAAAAAAAAATTGCAGCAAAAAGAGATAAACAGAGTAATCAAAGAGCTAAAGATCTTCGTTAATGATTCACCTATCGCCCGACGCGTTTATCTCTCACCTTCGGGTGGTAAAAAAGAAGTCGGGGGTTGAAATAAATCCCAAAACATAAAAAAAAGTATTGCACAACCGTGCGAGATATTCACAGGGGAGGTGATCGGACGGGGTTTGATAGCACGAAAGGCATGGAATATGCCATACATCGGGGGAAAGGGGTGAAAAAAAAAATCAAAGGGGTAAGGGGGATAAAAAGAGGGAGACCATGTGCAGTTTACCTATAACCCATAAATCGACCCCACTTTTCTATTAAGAGACGCACGATTGACTTGCGTTGTTCGGGCTTCCTTCCCTCCTCGATCGCAAATTTTTTTTCCATTTTCTCTCTTTATGGTTTTTTTACTCCTCACTCCCTCCCTCTCGATTTTTTCCACCCCTCACCACCCCTACAACCCCCTATTTTTCCTCACTTTTTTTTTTGCGACGCGTCTCCCCGACGGGTGTTCTCTCGCGCCGCTCTTCTCTTTCGATTTTTTCCCCCGCCGATTCCCAACATGTCGGCCCTCGGGATAGCGTGAAATAAAAAAAAAAAGAGGGAAAATAAAAAAAAATAGATTGAAAAATAGAGTGGACTTCGTGCGCATTCGCCACAAGGCCCTCTCCCGGCGTGCCCGATTGCTTTTTTTTTTGTGTTATTTCTCGGGAATAGTGCGAAAAACAAGGGGATACAGTACCGTAACGAGAGCCCGATGGTTCCCGGATTTTTTTCGACGGTTTATTACACCGTGTGACGACTTGACACTATTTATCCAAAGAGTTGCCTGAATTTTCTCTTATTCCTCGCAATTCTCATGTAATTCCCCTGGCAGCTACCAGTTACCCGGTATTTTCTATTTTTATTTCCACGTAATATAATTAACCGACAATTTTCACGGTGAAAATAATTTCAGCAGCGATGGCGCCTGTGAAAATGCAGGAGAGCGAAAAGTACGTACTTAAGCAATACCCAGAGCCATATATTTACCCTCCGGAATAACTTTGAGCACATACTACACTACCTGAAACTCTATGTACCCGGTGTACATAGGGGGTGAATTTACGTTGTGGTGGAGACGCCCGGGGCCTCATCGAGAGAGAGACCCTCTTAAAATACACCCCTGGGAAAGAGGGTGTGCGCGAAAGGGGTCTGCGAAATGAGGTAAAAAATATAAAGGAAATAAAACGTCTCGCACGGGTGACGACTCGAGAGGGGGTGGCGGCGCTTGGGGTAGATGAGAGGGGTGGAAAGTTGAGTTGGGAAAATGGGGAAAAAGAAAAAAAAAAAATCCACCCAGCAACGACGCGGAGAAAAAGACGCAGGTCCGTCGGATGAGGTTGCCGCCCCCACCAGATTTTCACCGCGTTATTTCCCCGAGTTCAGCCGCCATTGCCGTGGGTGGGCGTGGCTTGCGCAGACGCTGATAAAGAAAAATTCAGCACTCGGACGAACACGACGCGCAACGCGTGAGAATATTAAAGCATGAATTTTCAGGAAAAAAAAAAGTTATGAAAAAAATAATGAGAAAAAAATAAGAAAAATTGGATTTTTTGCCGTTTCTTTTTTTTTTCATTTTTTTTGGTTTCTCGTGAGGGTGAGGGGGTGGTGAGAGGGGAGAAATCAGGCATCGGTTGGGCATTTTGCACTGAAAATGAGTGAAGTAGAAATGGCAAAGCGAATGTACCCGTCGAGTGTATGACGGACTGGACGAGATATTTTTTTTTGGGGGGAAAAAAAGAATTTCAACCCTTTAATTTCGCACTGTCCCCTTTACCCTCGCCCCGGGTATGATAATTCGCGGCAGTATTTTAGCGGAGGAAAAAACTCAGAGGCTCAGTGGGATTTTTATTGCGAGACACATACACGCACGGCTTTCTCGTCTTCTGTATTTTTATTTTTGTATTTTTTTTCTACTGCGAAGTATCCACTCGGGGCTTTTTTACTCACTTTTTTTAGACCTCTGAACGGGAGCTTTTTAGGCGACTTTTCGGGTGGCATCGGACGCATTTGAATTCAAAGTGCCTTGCATTTCGTGGGGAGTGGATGGAAATGGGAATGCAATTTAGTACATATAGATTTTTGTAAAAAGAACATTTTCAATTGCAGAAAAGAGAAAATTCCGATTATTCCATCTATAATTTTCATTCCGACTCCACCACGTCACTGGAGAACAACAATTTTTTTTTATTATTGATTCTCGATTGGAAATTCAAATAATTTTTAATAGAAAACTTCTGATTAAAATCTGTATCGGACCGGTTTGAAATAATTGAATGACCGGTTTAAAAATAAATCAGAGACGTGAGCGTTAAAAAAATTCTACCTAAAATTTAAAAAAATGAACGAAAAATCCTTCGTCAGGTCTTATCAGTAACCCACGGGTCCGCTGCTATCTTCGACATTTTCCCCGAAAAAATGCTATCCCGTAATCCCCCGGTACATGAGGATATTCGTGCCCGTAGCAAATGGCGTAAGCCACCGAGCATTTTACCTCCACTTCTCCGGTATTCCTCCTCAGCAACACACCCCGGGGTGAAACATCCCAGACACCCTCCACCCACACATGGACACCCATCGGGAGGTAACTCTTTCCCTCAGTGAAACAGGGAACGTTTTCGCTGGCGGCAATTTTTTAAAATTAAGGCCGTTAAACCTAATCTCCGTGCCCCGAGTACGGGGGAGAGTCATGAGGCATAAAAACTCACACCCCCCCACTCGTATTTGGTTAAATCGTCCTTTTCTCCCTCATTTCATCCCTCGGTGTTCACCTGAACCACCAAACGGTTCTAATATACCCCATTACGACGCCGGTTCAACTCTATCCCGACAGGAAAATGATTCTCTATTTTTCCCTGCCGAAATCGCGAGGGAAGGGAGTCTTTTTTTTTCAATCGAATGAAATTGGGAATAAATAATTGTAGTGGAATTATTGGGTGGGTGGGGGTAATTAATAATTAATGCAAAAAGAATTATAGATGGAATATTTTCCCATTTGGGGAAAATGTTTAAGAAAAATTTTTAGGAAAGAAAGATTCAATTAATTTTGGCTGTAATTAATAATATACAGCAGACAAAGCAATACCGATTTTTCCATATTGCCGAGGAAAAAAAAAATGTAACAGGAATATTTTTCCAAATTTTGAAAAAATTTCTGGAAGACTTTTCAGAATTTTTTTTTTTTAAGAAACAGAAAAAAAAACTAATCAATTTTATTTTTGGGATAGGTTTTGAAAAATTTTTCAAAAATTCAAATAGGAAAATTCTTTTTATAATTTAGATGGCGTGTTTTTTAAGAATATTGAAAAATCAAAAAAGTAAGAAAACAACCACATAATTCAAAAAAATTATATTCACAAAAATTTATAGAAAATTATTAAAAAAAAATTCCGAAACAAATTTTCGAAAAATTTTTAAAAACATTTTTTGAAAAATTTTCTAGAAAAAGATAGGAAATTAAAAAATAGTGATTACTCACCCCGCGGGATTTTCTTCCATGTCTCCAGTGCTTCCCAATCATTCTCTCTGAAACAGTAAAAAAAAAACGACTAAAATAGGGGAAACCCAAAAAATTTGATACATCAAGTCATCAAGTGCGATCTACAAAAAAAAAAAATCCACTCCACAGATAATCGAAACCGCATTGATCGATAAAAAAAATCGGATCCCCATTGTTTCCTTGTTGACATTGCCCTTTTCCCTTTCTGCGGCGTATGAACAAGAGCCAGTGCGAGTTTGGTGAACGCTGGGCAATGGGGAGGAGGAATATGTGCAGAACGCCACTGACAATCAAATTTAATTATCGTTTATTTGTACTCCATGTTTTCAGATCCATCATGCATTACTTTTAATCAACCGCAATCAAAGAAACGGGCAAAGCCATAAAATCAGATAAAAAAAGCGGGACTCAACCAAAATAAAATGGAAAAATTGGAATTAAAAATTTTTTCAAATTAATTCATTCAATTTTTTTAATCAGAAAAAAATTTTTTTTTTATTTTTCGCAAATAAAAGAAAGAATTACCACGGTGCGCCCCTCGGCTGATGATTTTACCAAGAAAACGACTGTAATCGGTAATACAGGCAGCTACTCTCACCCCTCACTTTGAGACTCTTTACCGACATTAGCGCGCACACGTAAAGCAACCGGCCATCTTGGAAAAAGCGAAAGCCCTAACGACAGATATAGGAAAAACAAAATGAAGGCGCGTGCGCCATCGTGACCGTTATTGAGCGAGTGCCCCTGGTGAATCGCCTTTTTCCACCCAAATCAACCTGCTGCGCGCGCAATTCCCAGTACAGATCCCACCCTTCGTCTTCCCACTCCTCGCCCCGCCAAAAATTTCACTTCCTGCATTTTTCCTACCGTTTCTTTTTGCATTCTATCACTTGTTTTTTCTCTCGTCGGGTGGTGAAAGGCCGCCGAGAAAAATGAATAAAATAATACATCCTCATTCGATTTCCACCAACAGCTGATCGACGTTGATATGAAATTTGAATCGTTCAATGGATTTCTTTTTATCAGTCAATCTGTTCGGTTGGACGTCGATGGATATATTTTCCACATGCAGGATTAATTAGGTATTTATGTAATGTCAGTAAATAAATAAAGATTATAAAATTGCAGGTGCAGTAATTATCACAAATGGTGTTAAAGAATTATTTTTCATTAATGTCTTCCTGAAATTATTATTATTATTCTAAAATGATTGATTTACAAGTTATAAGTTTAATTCAGCACTGAATCTCGACCCCCAGAAATGTAAATGATCGCTTAAAATGAAGAATTACCGGTTTTTTTTTTCTGTATCTCGAAAAATCGATGTCTCTAGTCTAGTCGAAACCTGTCCTGCTCTCGACGATGAAAGGGGATTTCACTGACGATATATTTACATCAAGTGACTCAACAGGAATAAAAATATTATGTATATTATGTAATTGGCAATGTGCAAGGGAAGACTGACTGAAAAACCCGAAGACCCCGAAATCGATTATCCAAATAATTTTTCTCTTTTCCATTCCCCGATAATTTATCTCACCTGAATTTTCTACTTCACTCCAATTTTGTTTATTTATTTCAGATTGATCCGAACTGTTTATGTTCTATTTTTCAATGAATAAAATTACGAGCATGAATTTTATCTTGCCTGTTATTAAAAATAAGACGCGATATGAATAATTAATAATAAATATGGCTTGTAGTTGCTAGGACGTAGGAGTTTAGGTAAAAAGAGGGTCACGAGATGTAGCTAATCGTCGAATGGGCGATTATCTTATTTAACTGTTATATTTTTTCACCTTAATTCGTTTTTAAGTCGAGAACCCCGGAGGATTTTGATGGCGCATTTATTAAGGGTTGGGTATGACCCCACCGGGTTGTCCGATAGTCTCTCTCGTACGTTCCACACGAGAATGTGTGCGGTTTATCCCCACCAGTTCGAAACGGTCGTTATGTCCCCCTCCCTATTTATTTTCCCTCCCTATTCTATTTTCCACCTTCCACATTCGCCTTCTCTAGACCCTTTCATAGAAAATTGGGGGGACTCGAGTCGGGAGGGGGTATTTTAGATCGTCGCGATTAGACGACGATAGGGGAAGTTAGATGAGAGTTTAGATGAAGATTCAGATGAAATGCCTCTGGCTCCCCATTTTAGATATTTCTCCGGCTGAGTATTGAGATCGTCAAATAATTACCGTTATTTTATCGGGTATTTGACGAGTGGTATGTAGATTTTAAAGTGATGAATCATAAATATTGCATTCGATCTGAAAATAAATGAAAAAAAAAATGCTGGTTCGAAAATTTTTTTGGAAATTTCTCCACGCATTCGCGAGTTCGATGGCGTAGTAAAAGTAATTTAATGAATTATTGAGGAAGTGATTGAAAACGAGTGCCTAATTGTGATTTACTACAAAATAGTAAACAATTTCGCTTGCCCTGAAATTCCTCTAGGACGATGTGTTGTAAATTGAATTTAATGATTCATTGAATTTTCTATATCTCGTAATTAGTCCCCTGTTGAAACTCGATCAAGATATAATTGGACGGAATATTTTATTTTCCAAGAATCGTCTCGACGTATCGCATTATCATCCAAAATCGCGAAAACATTTTCAAAAAAAAAAACAAAAAAAAAACCGCGACACGGTAATTCCAGGTCCGACCGTTTTTTATCTATTTATTTTTTTCTCAAAAACTCACCACCTCATTTTTTACCCCTAGACTCCACGGTACGCTGCGTGCATTCCCCATTTTCGCGGATATGCATCCCCGCATACGAGAGAAGTGCCTCTAGTCCAGGGTTCTCTCGCGACCGGCTCATCGTGCATTATTTAATGGACGGTTTTTCCCTTTGTTCAACGGGACTCATTAACCGGAGGTCGGCCGATTGTACTTTGCGTCATAGCGGCACAGGGGGTGGTGAGTGGGTGGTGGGTGGTGGGTGAAAGGCTTCTACAACGTTGCAGACTCCGGTGTACGGCGTTACGGGGTTTGCAGTGGCGTCGCTGCATAATGAACAGGACACCCTCTGGTTCACCATGGCCAACTCATTCCTCTCTTTGCAATGCTACTGTCCTATCCCCTTTCCCTCCCCCCCCCCTCCTTCCTCCTCACCCCATTTCCCTCCCCCTTTTCCCCCCTCACCCCCTCCTTGCATAGTGTTCCGTTACGTCGGATTGCGTTACGCGTTTGTTTGAACTTTTTCCGAAAAACTCCAATGAAAATAAAAAGAGATGAGTAAATAAATGAGAGAGAAACAGCATGGGTCCTGTATTTATTTGGGATGAGTGTATTTTTATACCTGTTGTCCACCGGGGGCTGTTTTGTATCAAGAAAAATTAAATTTTCAATTTTTCCTTTCGGGTGGAAGCGGAAATTGAATTCACTCGTTTAATCCGAATTTTTTCCTTTTTCAGAGCAACATTTTGGGTTTTGGGTTGGGAGTAAGCGATTTTTGGATTGCCAAAATTTTTTGATGTGTTGGTTTTAGGTGGGGTTTGGTCAGGGTTTAATCAGGGGTTGAGGAGGGGTGGAAGAAATGATTGGTGATGATGAGGCTGATTGTATGGATTTCTCTAATAATTTTAATCCGCTCTGGAGTTTATTGGTAATTAAATAAATTGTAGTTGGCTTTGAAGGGTACATGCTTTGAAAGGATTTCGAAAGGTTTCATTAGTTAGTTCCCTCAAATAAAAAAAAAGAGACTCTTGATACCCCGGAATCCGATAGATCGACCATATCTGGAATATTTAATCCACATGTAACCCAAACATACTCATCACTGAGTTCATTACACTCCACACATACGGTTCACACAGGCGTATGATGTGATCCGAATTATTTACCCCGCGGGTTTCTCTCAAATTTTCATCGTTATAATGTGATTGCGAGAATTCATTTTTTTTCTCGGTGTAATACTGATATTATTATTCCGAGCTGGTGAAAAAAAATTCACTGTGAATCAGATTATCATTGTAGCAAAATTACGGGGGTAGAATTTATCATGTTTGCATGGAGTATGGGCGTTAATCAACCCAAATACCTTGAACAAAACACGGTATGATATAATACCGAGAAGGCCCAACATTCACTTGCCTCAAAAACAAGGATTTCTGGTTTGCGGAAAAAATGTTTTTGGGAAAATTAATAGGAATTAGCGAGAGCTGGTGTACGTCTATTTAAATTTCAACCAGCGGTGGCCATGATAAGATGACAATATTTTATTATTATCATCATTCCCTTTATTCTTTTTATTCTCTTTATTCTCTCTATTCTCTTTATTATAATTTTTCTCACAGTAAATCCTTCGTTCGATTTCCCGATCAATAAACCCGCAACCGATTGATTTTTTTTTCATTCCCGAAATTTCCAAAAATTCCAAATCTGGAATTTCAACGAGTACTTGTCCTCATACATTGATCCTCCCTGGTGAAGCCCTCGGCATTAGATCCCCATATATAAACCTCTGGTGGTCGTCTACCCTGTGAGAGCGAGTGTTAGACACACCATACCTGCAGCTCATTTGCCAACTCCGGCAAATTTCCCAAATTTAAATGCAAAATCGGATGGAGGATGGGGTATAGGAGAGAGGGTATACGAGAAAGGGGGAGAGGGCACAGAGAGCGAGGTAGATTGAACAGTGTAGACCAACCAGGCTAGACCCAAGCCATAACGAGAGGAGGTGAAACGTAAAGAGGGAAACGACGAAGCACCGGGAAAAGAGGGAAGCCATCCGGACTGTACACTAAAACGAGAGAGAGAGGTACAGAAAGAGGGATGAGCAGGTGCGATATAGAAAGAGGTGGTTGAGTGGGTGGTGAGTGGGTGGTGAGGGGTGAGTACTCGAATGCAGTATAGTTGTTGCACGGTTGTCAGCCACAGCGTGCGATTGGTTCACTCTATACATTTTCAACCTAAATCTCTCTCTCTCTCTTTTTCTCATCAACATCACCATCATCTTCTTTCGCTCACCTCTGTATACCATCTATTCCCAACCCTATCTCCATCAACTCAACTTTGTACCATACCGAGTCACTGCGTCTCAAATTCATTTCTCTCGCTTGCACTCACTGGGCTTATCACTCCACTCATCTCAAACTTCTCAACCATCCACCGTAGAAACCAGTGGGGAAATTGGAAACGTCCCCTGTACCTGGGCTTTTCTATGTACTCACTTTGACCATCAAAGAACTATACATCAAGCTCGCCTCTCTCGCTTTACCCCTTTCAAAAGTTATCAAAACACTTTTAATTAACGTGGCTTAGTTACCGATCGTTGCTATCTAGACTTTTTTATGCTGCTTAGATAAATACGCGGGCATATGACGTATATCGCGTGACATGACTCTCTTCAGAATTGCTTGTCAGGAAATTTTGGATTACTAGCTTGGAGTGATTTATAAATATTTATTTAAATATTTGGTTAAATATTTATTTTAATATCTATTTAAAAACGTCGAATCGCCTCTCCATCTCTCATCCCGAATTATAAAATCCTAGGTATCACCATCATTTTCTAAATGATATTATTAATTGTTTAGTTAATGATGTCCACGAGTACTGAAAACATCCATTCAATTTCCCCAACATTTCTCTTGTCACTGCTATCGTTGTACAACGCGCCAATTATTATTCGCATTGGGCACTTGGCGCCATTTCGTTGTTAATCGATGTCGTTTATTATTCATCGGTCATCGGTTGTGTGACTGGATAGTTAGAGAGAGAGAGAGGTAACACGATATATATCTCTCACTTCTTCTGATCCTGCGTTACAAGCTAGAAGCATCCAACTATCAACCTCTCGTTTCCCATTTACCCACCGAGATCGCAATAGTGCAAAACTATTGCTCTGTGAAATGCCGTGTTTCGTTGGTTGTGGATGGGAAATTTGTTTGTTCGTCGTGTACTTTACCAACTGCACAATGAGAAAATTCGAATCGAGGTGTGGAACGAGTGCTGAAGAGAGACTTCTCGTGTCGCATCACCCTCTCTACTCCGATATCTCAACTATGTCGTTTCCTTTTTATCTGGTTGTGAAGTGCCAATACAATTTCGTATCGCGGTACATTATACCGAGTGGTCAGCTTCGTATCAATGGAGTCTCTGGAGATTCTTCGGGGTGATTGCGTTGTCCGGAACAATATAATGGAGATTTTTTTCTTTCATTGGAAATAAAAAAAAAAAAGAGAAAAGAGGTAGCGCTGAAATTATTGGAAGAGAAAAAAAAAATTCATCAAGTGTTATATTCCTCCTGTAAATTCCAGTTTTCATTTTCACCATTTTTCTTCACTCTAATTTCTTTTGTATTTTCAGATTGTGCCGGCTCCTTGATGACCCCAGGGGAGATAGGTCTTGGTAAAATGGCGTTGGGGTTGATGGCATCCAGAGAACAGTGGATGCTCGCTGGAGACATCACTGGAGCGAACGACATACACACAGAAACGTCGGGTTGGGGGACTCTTCGCCATTTATTTTCCAAGCCCCAGCGGGAGGAAGAGATTAGAATGAGCCACGGCATGCGGGCATCATTAACGCCAACCTTTAACCGTCCCTCTCATCCTCTTCACGTCTGTCTGTCTTATGGAGGAGATGAGGCAAACCCTCTTCTCCCTCCAGTAGTCCCTCTGGCTTTATGAACCATTCGTGGTGTGTGACCGCGCCCTCCCTCTCAGCCAATAACCACTGAGCCGCACTATCCTGCAATTCTACCTTTTTATTAGTATCAAGTGCATCGTCGGATATGAGATACTACCACGATAACACTGAAAATCCTCCCCGGATACTAAGCAAAGCGGGCAAAACCTGGAATTAATGAAAAAGTCATTGATAGCTGCCAGTGGGCTTCACTAAAAAATATTCTCTCTATCATATTTTCCTTCGGTTTATGGCGTAATAAAAAGAGAGTATATTTATCAAAATTCAGATCTAGTAGAAAAATTACTTCAATCGTAATTTTTTTTTTTCTGTTTCCTTCACTCCGTTATGCTGCAAACTTGAAAGTAGTATAATTCCGTATCAATATGGTTAATCAATATAAATAATGAATTGAATAAAAAAAGTGGATGGGAGAATTCTATTGGTTGAAATTCTGAGAGAAAATAATCATGAATGAAACCGAGAGAAAACGGATAAATTGTACGAGCCGATGAATAAAATAACTGAAGACGGTTGTGTAACGTATGTTCTCATTTCCTATTCCTCTCCATTCTAAACCAGTCTCTCATTCTTCTTAGACTGGTCCAGGGGGGATTCCACCAGTGATCTATTCTCATATATCCGGAAAATGTAAATTTCGCGAAATGCCGATGTTGGACCCCTAGCAGACTCACAATTCGGTCCAGTTTCGTACCAGAATGACGGGTGGCTGTGGACCCCACCTGGACTAGCCAGACCCCCAGCGGTCATTCCAGTTTTTTTTTTTTATAATTCATCCTTTTCATGTGTTGCATCGTACCTCGAAGTATTTCACCTTTTCAGTCGGTTACCGATCTTCGCAGCAGAAACATCGAGTTACTATTAAAATTAATTACGTAAGTAAAACAAATCGATATTCATCGCCAAAAAGAGCGAAGAAAAATAAACGGGGAGTAACAGAGAATGAATATCTCCAAAAGAATCCTTCGAAATAAATTGAAATGTGAAAGAAAAATATTCAATATATTTAATCTGTCAGAATATCAATAATTTAATTATTCCAATGTGATTTATTTACGCTGTAATATTTATAGCGGTTACCCCGGGCGAACGGAAGAACTCGAAGAACTGAAAATAAATAAATAACGAAAGAAAAACGAAAGCTAATTGAACCCTTAATGATTCATCGTTAATTCCCGTTCGTCTGTGCGGAGCAATTGGTTGGGAGAAGTTGTGCAGAGGATCGTAGGTGAATAATAGAGAGAGCAAAGAGAAAAAAGTGGTGATAAAAAGCAAACTCATAAAAAGAAGAAAAATCGCCTTGAGGCGATCTACCGGGCGCAAACGGGTGCCAGTGTTGACTGGATTGGTGAAGAGAGGGTGGGAAAAAATAAAAGAAAAAAAAAAAGGGGGAGAATCGAAAGGACCCGATAAACCTCGGGAACTCCTCCGAGAACTCGACTTGGATGAAACACTCTTCCCTTTTTATCCATTTATCTGACTGCGGGGTCGAGTGTGTCGTCCAGATATATTCTCTTTTTTTTTCCTCCCTCATTTTCCTCGATTAACGTCGGTGAAGGCAATAAACGCGTTTGAGATAATAAAAGAAGAAAAATAGCCACAGGTGAATAAAAAATGAGCGTCGGTTGATGCTCTTGCGATTTCTCCGATAATATTTCGAGAATTAATCGATTATTGATGTCGTTTCGGTTTTGGTATCAGATGTACGTGAAGGTACACCGGCAATGTACATGAACTCTTTTGTGAATAATTCTGGTGGCTCAATGAGATATTAACACACGGTTTCAGACACTCGGCATTGACTCAATTACTTGAAAATTAATTATCCGTTTGTCTCTGGCAGAATCATGTTAAAGTGACGTGGCTCCTTTCCTGTTAAGTATAAATAGACAAATACTGGTGGACGTGAATTTTTCAATTTTGTCGGGTTATTTCATTCGTCGACGGATGGATTATGTGATCGTCGAGTACTTTCAATTATTTCGCCGACGAATTTCAATTACCCGACATTACACCAATTTTTTCAGATTATTTTACTGAATTTACTGAATAAAAATCTGGAAATTAATGATAATTAGTGATTAACAAATGGACATCGGTGGTGACACGTGAGTTATGAAAAAAATAGTACAGGCGTTAGGAAAATAGAGGAAGAAAAATTACACTCGCACTTATACTGAAACCTTCACTTTATCTCCGTTGTAGTTGGAAACAGTTACGAGTTACCTTGCAATAGTCATGAGTTGAGCTTACCTTGTGTGAGTGCAAAAGTGTGGGGTAAAATGGTTGAAACAAATGAGCGGTGAGCGTCGGTCTTAAATTAGCGCTGGGCGCTAGGGGTGGTTTTCATTTCCACCCTTAAATTAGGACTAAGCCGCGTTTGCCTCTCGCAAGTTTCCACGGGTTTGATCGGATGAGTTACCGTGGCTAAAAGTTACGCCGACGCTGATTAACGTCAGTCCCTTTTCTTCAGTATTCTTCCCCCTTTTTTTTTTCTCTCTTCACCCCTCCCTGTTTTATTCTAGTTTTAACACTCTCAAGTGCCAACGGAATTCCCCTAATATCGTATAAACGTAGGAGGGTTGTAAAACGAGAATTAAGGTGTGGGAAAATGGAGGAATTATTTTATTTCTTCACGCGCAATGAAACACCGTAAGCGGATTGAAAGTGTTTTCTCAATTTTTGAGGGTTGAATGCAATTTTTGGTGCGGTCTCTTTTTTACGGCAAGGCATTTTTATTCTACTCAAGATTCTCTTTCAATCTTTCATTATTAAATCAATTTGTGTATTTTCATACCAGTATTTAATTGGCATTCTGAAAAAAAAATGATTACACCGGTTTAATCTGATACGTTATCGAAACAGTGCGACGTATCAGTCAAATATTCAATGATCAATCAAATTCTGAAAATAAAATCATCTCTATCGATTTTCCCAGCCTTTTTTTTTGCCTCCCGCGATTTCTGCCATTGGCTTTATTTTTGCGAATTAACTGGCATAAACTGAATTCTTCAGAGTATATTTCGCGATAAATTTTCACATCGACGGATAAACTTCACTGTTGATAGCCATTCCCCAGCCAATGAGATGCGAGTACGACGGGGTCAGTTTAAAACCATAGGAAAATCGTTTTTAATCCAATAAAAGTTCTTAATAATCCAATAACCCATGGACGTTCACGAATTTTGAAAAAAGAAAGTGTTCAGCGCTCGTAGAAAATGATAACGTGAAAATTGTGCAAGTTTCCACCGAAAAGCATAGAAAATCCCGGGGGTGAAGGTGGAGGGTGGTCGCGGCCATGTTGCCAGAATTGCCACACCACCTCTAAAACCACCCCACTTCCCTTTTCTCCTCTTAATACCTCCCGCCTAGTCATCTAGTTCCTAGGGTGGTCGAATAGCTGGAAGGGGGGGCACGTTATGTAAATGCAAACCAACCCCCGCAAGCCACTATTTCTCCCCCCAAACCCTTCTCCAAAATAACCCCTCCATCCCCCTGCCAGGAGAACGAGTGTTACCTCGCACCCTCTCTCTCCCTCCTTTCGACCTGGACAACCCCTAAATCTAAGTCTCGGCTGATACAGTCCGTTTAGAAAGTTCTCTCAAGATTTTTCCTGTCACTCTATTTTTTATATTTTTCATTCCTGATTTCCGGTAGTTAGTCGTAGAATCACAATTTTTCATCGGCAGTAATTATTAATCCGTAATTATTTAATTATTAATCTATTATTTTTTTAAGTAATTGATGAATGATTTGAGGATGAGAGAAGTTTTCTCGGATTTTTCAATAATTTTTACGGTGAGATGTGGTGAGTTTTTTGATTATTTAAAATATTTATCGATAATCGGAAGATTGACGAATTTTTTAATTGTTCGTTGAGTGGAGAATAATTTAATCAATAATTTTGTCGTTGAGTAATTTGACGGATTTTAAATAATCTTCAACGAGAAAAATTCTTAATTCATTTAATTCCTGTTCATTTTGAGTGCCATGAATTTTTATTCCCCCGATTAATTTTTTATAAAACGATTATTCGACATCGAATTCAGCGGAAAATATGCAATTTAGGTGAAAATTAGATTATATCATGTACAATCAACATTAATGTTTTATTGAGTGCCGAGTGAATTTCCTTCTTGCATAAAAATAATTGAATTAATAATTTCCTGTCTGTAAATAATTTATTCAATCGAAATTCGAGGTGACCAGTGAAAAGATTATTCATTTTAATGTGTCCGCAGCGGAAGATTATTTTGAATTCCCGATGGAGTTTCTAATTGTTCGATTCCTGTAACAAATGAGGGATAATAAAATTACACTGATCTGACTCATGAAACATTTCGCGAGTTAAATAAACCGATTGAAACGCTTCCGGATCTGAAACCTCGAAATTATCCCGATCGACTATAGCGGACGGAATTTTCGGATTAACAATATTTGTTAAATGTTGACAAGTTGTTGTGAACAAATAAATCTTTATTCACAATTTAGGCGACAAATTAAATTCGTTAACGTTTATCGAGACGATCTCGGATCATCACTTGATAATTCAAAGGTTTTAGGGAATAATTGATCGTTTATTGCTTCAGATTACTGAATTCACGGTAAGCGAATGTAATTCGAGCAGTTCAATCCGATAACTAGATCTTTTAATGATCCTGATTCATTAAAAAAATGCACAATACATGTGCCAATTAGAAATCAGAAAAGTCCAGTTCGATTATTTAATCAATCGATAATTTATCATAATTCAATTCTCGATATTTATTTTTGTGATTTTAAAATTCTTGCTAAGGAAATTCCTGTTCAAGAAAATCGATATCAACCGGAATTTTAACTTGGACGTGAAATATCGCACACGATTCATTACCAAATTATCAATTTTTTTTCAGCAGTGTGAAAATGTAAATTACCGGTGATTTTTCCGTTAAAAATTACTGAGAATCGGTAATATCCATGAGACACCGCACTGACAGATATTTTTTCCGCAAAATAAAAAAAAAATCTATATTTCATCGTCCATAAAAACATTATTAATAAATTTTCGAATATCGATTGAGCATAAAAATAAAAAGAAGCCCCGGGTCTCATAAAATTTTCAAATAATTTCCCGAACCTTGAGATTGTCTGAATTCCGTTTTTGGTGTGGCGCCCATTTCCCACCGGTGAGTTCTAAGCTCGCTAAATAATGGCGGGGCTAGTGGGTAGTACCACGGGTATGAGAAGGGGGTTGAATTGCCTCGAAAGACCAGAGAGAAAAGCGCCCGGGTGATGCACCCAACCCCCGCGAAATTTTACCCCACATGTCGGTACATAACTCGCGTCTCGGTGTAGCCAACGTCCATGTGAATTCTGCAAGAGTGGTGGTATTAATTTAGGAGCCAAGAGACCGTCCTTCCCCAGACCCCTCATCCCCCGATGAGCTAAGAAAAATGTACGTTAGTAGAGGGTGAAAAAGGACGAGAGGGAGAGCCGGCGTCGTTAGAATTTAATCTCGTGGGGTGGTGGGGGGTGGGTTGCTCAGGACCCAGGGCGCGCGTGTTTGTGAATTGATATGCGTACCCGGGGCTGAGAGAGGGTGAACGCGCAAGAGTGCGCGTCACACACTTTGAGACACGAGAGAGAGAGGAGAGAGCGATGAGAGGGATGAGAGAGAGAGAGAACGTGTGTGGTATTCGCGCGCTTTAGTGTCACCGTTTGAATGTATTCGGGGGTGGGTTGTGGGTGGTGGGTGGTTTTCGGGTGAGGGGGTGGTTTACGTGTTGTTGTATGTGGTCCAGGGGATAGATGTGTGGAAGGGAATGAGATGAGAGTGGTCTCTTGTGAATGTGAGCTGGTGGATTTCAGAAAGGGAGAATGCCTCCCGGGAAAGGCGGATACGAGAGGAGGGTTGATGTAAGAAAAATGCGGGAGAGAGATGGAGAGGTGAAATCAGGGGGTGGGGATTCAAACGGAGAATTGTGTATTCTGGAATATGGTGGACGGAAGTGGAGGGAGAACTTTGGGGTTGAAATACCTCAACCTCTGTACTTTTTTTAAATCGTATTATGAGGATTATTCTCATCATTTTTACTCAAATTAATTATGATATTTTCTTCGTAGATGATTGATGAATAATTGATTGATTGATTGATTTTTTTTTTTTTTTTATTTGTGGTCTCAAGCTGAAATTTCTTTGCCCAAAGGGAACCGCGGAATTGAACATGTGGAGATCGGGTTGACTCACCCCTTGTCAAGGTTTTGCTGAGGAAAAATTGCGGAAATGGGGGTGGTATCGGGGAGAAATGGGGAGAATAGACGGCGCCCATCCCTGCCTGGTGCTTTTCAGACACACGTGCTTGAAGAGAGAATACAGCGATGAAGGCGGTTACCGAGGAAGAGGGTTAAAGCCAGAGGAGAGAAGAGAAACGTAGGTTGGCAGTCTTACAGATCAATAAAGCTAACCACCCCTTGGTGGCCCCCCCCATGAGAACCGACTCTGCCGAAAACCTCGCCATCACCTGAACAAAACCCCAATATATGGAATCATAAACGACGATAAATACCTGATTAATTGCAACAATTCAGTTCAATTCAGGTTACATCTCCCTCCCTCAAAAATCAAGCTCTCCAAAATAAAAAAATAATCAAGAGAAAATATAATTGATAAAGTCAATTGCGCTAAATGAATTAGGCATCAAAATAATTCAATAATTCATTTGAAAAAATTCGGATTATGTAACAAAAAGTTCGCCAATGATTTATATATATATATATATCATAATATATATTAGTAATAAAAAAAAAACTGGTATATATCAGATTACATAATTTTATATCAATTTTTTACAATTTACTTCTTTCAAATTAAATTTTATTAACTGAATTGAATGCACTAATTATCGGCTTTCCCCACGAAATCATAAAAAAATCCGAATCGTCGATGGATCCGTTGTAAAAAGTAGCTTTAAAAAAAATTCTTTAAGAACCGCTAAAAGTGCAGGATAAAAAGAAAAAGGTTCTCTCCCTTGGACAACAGAAAAGAGTGGCAGTGAGGAAAGTCAGGAGCATCCGACCTTCGCGGGTTGAATTTTACCTTTTTGCATTCCCCCCAGTGGCTTTTCCACTCTTTCGCACTCACGCCCCACGAGAACATCCTCGGGTCGTCCAGTGACTCACAAACGAGCTTTTATTTTGCATGTGTTAGTAACGAGGTAAAATCCCCGAGCATTTGCACCAACACAAGTAGAGTTGGACCCCTTCAGATTATTTTCTCGGTTCTTTCTTGAGTCAACCCCACCGCTCCTCAAGCAGAGAGCAAATGCAAACGACTAGGGGGCCGGCCACAGAGACTGGTAAGACCCCCACCAGTGCCTCTTCCTTATTGATCGTCCTCGGGAGCTCCTATCGCCCGCGTCCTTTCGCCTTTATCCTCGCTTAGGTCCAGCCTTCCCCCTGGCACATACACTGCATTGCTCCTCACCCAAAAACCCACCACCCATCCACCCACCGGGAGGGGGGGCGCACCCCATTTGCCACCCAACGACGGACATAACGTCGAGTGGAAGCACAAAGTTCTAACTCTCTTCTCTACACCCAACCCCATACTCCTCCTCTCAATGTTGGTCCTCATTCCATACTTCACTTATATCTGCGCTTCTAGCCGCAGGCACACATGTATATGCACCACCAGAAACGCAAATCGCTCAGTCAAACGGAAAATTGCACCTTCCCTCAGAGAAACTCTGTGGACTTTTGGATATACTTGGAGTATTATTTCGGTATGATTTACGGGCTCAGTGGTAGTGGGACTGATCATGGATTTTTTTCATGACAAATTCCAATACAAGATTTATTAATAAAAAAATTAAATTGAGGAAAAGTGCGAGTCCAGCGAAATTCTATTGTATTTACCAATAGATCGGTTAATAGTTTCCAAATCCAAATAACAGAATCCCCCCCAAAAAAAATATTTTATTGTACCGATGTCTTCATCTTATCAATCGTATCGTTCGGTGATAATAAAATATAAATAAAAGGAAGGATGAAGGTGCGTTAGAACGCGAGAAAAATGTTTAAAAAAAAAACGCAGCATTCAAAGGAAAGTTATTTTTACTCCGACATTTAAAGGCCCTGGGGGAGTCATATGATGCTCATATTGGAGGGAATAATCGAACATTTCGCGCGGTGAAAGTCGAACAGGTGCCGTGAGCCCACGTGGCAAATCGATCTGCCATACACACCACTCCAACTTTGTTTCCGCCATCCCTCTCTCGCGTTCCGCCCTCGTTTTTCCCCCCTTGTGTATTATATATATATTTTTTTTGTTATTCCACCATGCCGAGAAACCGCACACCGTTTTTCATTCATATTTCCACGGGAGTGCGCGTCGGCGTGTCCGTTCATCGAATAGAAAGCAACGGTACTTGGTTGTATGTGTACGAAAGGATGGGGATCAATTTTCAACGGCGTCGGGTATTTTCCCCACTTTTACTCTGTATCGATGCCACACCGCGAATTCACGTAGGTCGGGGTTACATTCACGTGACTATTTTTATTTTTCATCCCTTCAATATCTTTATTAGATTTTATTCGAGGGAAATGTGATTCAGTTGAATTTGTTTGATAAGGTATTTATTTGGCGAGTGCCTATTGGGACTTATCGAATTGGGACCCAATTTTCTAAAAATTTTTGTGAATATAATTTTTTTTAATTATACTGTTGTTTTTTTATTTTTTTTATTTTTCAATATTCTCGAAAAATACGCCATCTAAATTATGAAAAAAAAATCCTACTGAAAATTGTTCCCAAAAATAAAATAATTCGGTTTCCCGATTTTTTTTTCTGGTTCATAAAAATAAATTCTGAAAAATTTTCCAGAAATTTTTTGATAATTTGGAAAAAATATTCCGATTACAATTTTTTTTTTACACGGAGACTAACGGGGGTATTTTTATTATTTTTAATTGGTAGATTGATTTGTAACTGAATATATCAGAAAATATATGAATTACAAATTGGATTTTGAAACTGGATGGAGCAGTGGTGAACCACGAATCTTCTCTCGATTGTTAGCCTTTGCGGTCTCGCCTCCGCTGTCAGATATAGCCAGTGAATTCACTCGGGAATTTGGCTGACTAGCGAGTATCAAACCACTTCAAATCTCCAATCATTTTCCCAAAAAAGTCGAGTAGATTTATTTTTGGTATTCTCAAGTCCCGGATTTTTTACTCCCATTGTTCACTCCTAGCATTTACCCCATTAGCAATGACCACAGCAGTTATCGTCTCTCAAAGCGGATCGTATGTCCTCAAACAATCGACCTTCCCTTTTCTTCATCTCCATCCCGGCGCTTTCTAATTATGTTTACTCTCCTGAGTGCTGCCACCACAATTCTGCCTCATTTTTCCGTCTCTTAATTAGTCACCAACAAGTTAAAACCCCCGCGCCACAAAAAAATTCCCACCAAAAAATCTCATCAATTGACCGAGATTACGCAATTGAAATATAAATACCAAATAAAATATGGGTATTACATAAAGTACTTGAAATTTTCAAGTGAAAAGGTCCGATTGATGAGGAATAATAAAGACACATTGAGAAATCCTCATATCGCCGACTCAGAGACAACTCGAGGTGGAACGATAATTACGCCAAATTAATTTGAGTGCGCGTGGGAGACTTGATATTTCATCAAAAGGGGTACGCCAGTTTTGCGGACGTAAAGTCGTATTACAATATAAATAGACCGCCCACGCGATACCGTCATCAAGGGAGAAAGCTAAATATTCATCCCCCCAAATGAAAAAAAGTCTTTTAAAGTGCTCAATTGCACTTTAAAAGACGATTAAAAAAGCTTGCCATTTTTTTTTAATTTGAGTAAAAACTGCATCTAAATTTTTCACTATTCTCACTCCATAAATTAAATTCCACATATTATATTTGAAATGATACGAAACAGAATTACTGATTGACCCACAACCTTAATTCCCTGCGAGCCTGTCCAGTCAACACTAAAAATGTATAAAACATAAACAACATTATATGAACGTCCTAAACTTCTCCTATTAAACCAAAGTTCGTACTCTCTTAGCAGTAATAAAGCCCCAGAGGCCATTAAACCAGCTATGAACACCAGAGTATTCTGCACATCCTCGGGTGCAGCATATTTTCCCCGAAAATATCGTATCGCGAGCTCGTTCAGCTCGGGAATCGTCACGAATGTAGTCGGTTGTTTTTTGGGTGGTTTGGGGTGGGATAAAATGGCCCAAAGGCTTCAAGGAACTCGAGGGAGAGACTTCTCCACCAGCAATAGGTGAATATGCAAGAGTACGGCTATAGTGAGGGGTGGGTTTAAGCCACACCCGCGAAAACAGCCCTCCCGACTGGAGCGCATCGACCACCACCACCCCCTTTCAAATATCCACCATTACCAACACGAGACAACTTTGACTCAGCTTGCAAAATCTCCGTACGATATTTATCTTCAACATGTCTCAAACCACTCCATCCTCAATTGATCCGATGAGATAAAAAAAGATTTTTTTTTTATTGTTGCATAAGACTGCGATCGTTTTTTTCTTTTATTATAATTTTTCTTATTCCATCTCACTTTTTGCGCCTCCCCCTCCCCCCTCCCCCCGCGCTCCCTCTACCATCTTTATACATTTTATTATTGTATGTAAATTATACTTTACATGGCCTCCAGTAATTTTTCCACTTGTACTTGACTAATCTGCCCGCAACATGAAATGGCGAAAAAAAAAAACATGTCCACTCCGCCGGATCCATCGGGTACTCTTTCCACTTCGTCTCGTCAAAGACCTGAAAAAAATTCATCCTGAAATTTCTATTGCAGAAATGGTTGAGAGTAAAGCGGAGTGATGAAAAAATAAAAATTCCCCCGTCCAAGTCTTTACTGTACGGGTAAAAAAAAAATTGTAATCGGAATATTTTTTCCAAATTATCAAAAAATTTCTGGGAACTTTTCAGATAATTTTTTTTATGAAACAAAAAACAAATCGGAAAAGAAAACAATTTTATTTTTGGGAGAGGTTTTGAAAAATTTTTCAAAAATTGGAATAGGAAAATTTTTTTAATAATTTAAATCGCGTATTTTTTGAGAATATTGAAAAATGAAAAAAGTAAGAAAACAACACTATAATTAAAAGGGAAAATTATATTTGCAGAAATTCCTAAAAAATAAAAAAAAAATCTTCCGAAACAATTTTTTGAAAAATTATTCAAAACATTTCCTAAAAATACAATTGTTTTGTTACCGAATTTTTTTTTATTAAAAAAAAAATTCTGAAAAGTATTCACAAAATTTGTTGAAAATGAAAAAAAAATATTTCGACTACAATTTTTTTTAACCGGCTAATCAATCTTGAGTTTCGATTTTTTTTCTCCGCAATCATGTCATGAGTAAGCAAAATAAAAAGTTGGTGAATTTGAATTGGCCTTTGTCCATTGAGACCTTGAGCACGGCAGATAAAAGGAGAATGGTAAAGCCGGGGATAAGCAGTGGTGGCAGTAAGAGAGGGACTTTAATTAAGGCAAGTGGAGGAAAGAAAAAGCCCCAGGGAATTTATAGAGGTCCAGTTGTTAGTGCTGGGGACCAAGGGAGATGGGTTACACGTTGAACGACGTTGTATCGCCAGTTCTGGATGGAAATGGTATAGGTGGTGAGATGAGCCAGCCAGCAAGAACCTGGTCTAGGGACCTCCAAACTACTCCCATAAATATACGCAGCCATGAGGGCCCTCTCAGAAATCTCCCGGGGTTGTACCGCACTGGTCTACGGTAATTTGGACCTTTTCTGGAATTACTGTGGCCCATAAAGGCCTAAATGCAAAGTAGAATTCACTCCGTGTTATTCCGACTTGATAATTAAAATAGACTAGCCCCACTACATTCCTCCAACAGTAAGAAAGTAGCTCATTAAAGTAATTCTGCAATTAATTAAAATTTTCCAAATTCATGATTTTTCCGAGCTCTCACCTTTATCAATAAAATTCATACAAAATTATTGAAAAATCGATTGACGATGAAAATTACATTAAATATTTAACATTCTGAACAAATTTAGTATTCAAAGTCCAATTAAACTCATCATCACTTTAATCATCAAAGCATCGATTAATTCCCGTAATTAATAAATAATTGATTCCATGTTTTTTTTCACTGGCTACCGATGCCGCAAATCCACATTTTCCCCCGACCGAAAGTTAGTTAAAACTATCGGGGCTTCGGCAATTTAATGAGAGGGGGTGGAGGGGAAGGTGGGGCATCGTCCGGGGGTATTTTACCCGAAACTTTGATAAATTTCCTGGAATTAATATTTCGAGTTTCCTCTGTGTTACATAATACGATCTTTTCTCTATTATTCATCCCTCCTGCATCCTCATTTTCCACCGTATTTTAACGTATCGCTCATTAAGGCACAACAAAGCCGGCTTATGATACTGGGGATTCTCTTGACTCTGAGTTTTTGACCACGATAACGAGATAAATTACCCCCCCTCAGGGCCCCCGCACTATCTAGGTACTCTATAGTTGAATGCATTATCTATCGAGGATAAAATGGAGCGGAAGAGCGAAAGTTGACGATGAGAATTGAAATTTTAATTAAGTGAGTTTGTTATCGGGTGTAAAATGGATTTTTCAAGGATTCATACGTATTATTTTTATTCATTTTCACTATCATTGAGCATTGGTGCATTTTTATTATTACGCTTTCTTGTCTCCCTTCTCATTGCTGGTCTCACTCGTTCGTCGATATGTGTTGGGTATTTACGAGGTTATGTGCAACGGTGAGAGACAAGAGAGTGAGACAGCGCGTGACGCCGTCCACTCTCTCGATCGCCCTTAATTGGCTCGTTTTCGCACTCCTTTTTTATTTCATCATTATTTTTTGCCCCGACAATTTTTTTCACCTCCCACTCCCTTCTTTTCTCATATTTCTCCGCTAGCCTCTCGCTCACTCGTGTATCGCCGGGTTTTTTAATCTATCGACTCTTGCTTCTTTGCTTTTATTGCGATGCCCAGTGTTTCCTGTACACTAGCTGGGGATTTTTATTGGATTAACTGCTTATAAACGGTGTCAATCTATCCACCAAAGGATTGCCGATATTTTCGTATTAAGGTGATCTGTATTTTTTGGATTGACTGCGCTTGGCGTTTTATTACGAAGCCGTTGACGGAACTTGCCGACTCCCGGCGAAAGTGAATCCGCGCAGATTTACCGAAAGGCCAATACATTCGGCTTACGTTTTTTTTTTTAATGGAAAGAAATTCTGCCACTACCCCCTCCCTTAGGTAAAATTCGTGCAATAATTTGGAGCTTCCTTTGGTTTCTGCACTGATTAAAAAATTTGCGTGATTGCCAGATTTTATATATTTTTTGGAATTTCACCTAGAATTAAGGCCACACCTATTGACCATCTACTTAATGAATTAATTAAAAATTTGATTTGGTAATAATTTTCCATTTTACCAATATTGTAGAATTTTTAAAAGCTGCATTTCCAGGATTGGTTGTAAAATCCTGGACGACTGATGCCCACGCATTTCCGAAAGATCCTAGCGTGAGTAAAACATTTTCTCATATTCAATATGTTGTGAATTAGATCGTGATCCTTCGTCGCCAGGAATGCACTCGATTCACGCCAGGAGTTGTCGTGAATATTCTCACAAACCGCAGGAAAATCATCGCCACGAGAGAACGAGGAGCGGAAGAGTTTATATTAGTGTGTTGGTGAAACGTGCGAGTGCAAAATCGACTGTGCATTAAATAGAATATATTGTCCGTTGTGTTTGTATTCGGGGAGTTGTTGGTATAATGTGCTTCAAGCCGTTTGGTAAACTAGCGGGAGAGCAAGAGAGAGACAGACAAATTCAGCGCAAAGAAGTGGACAGCCTGGCCCTGACACTCAGAAGCACCATCAGTTATACAGAGATCGTCGACTGCGCGCCAATCCACCCACTCCTACCGACTCCCACCCTCTTCCACCCACTTCCACCCAGCCACCCCCTTTTTACACCCCCTTCGATGTCGTGTGCTGGCTGCGACGTGCAGGGGCGGTGCATTCCCTTTTATTCCCTTTCTCATTCCAAATGGAAGCTGCTAATCACTCAATTTTTTCGAATCTTCAATTTTCCTCTGAAATTACGCGGAATACCACGAGACGTCAATATCTCATTTTTTTTTAAATCTCCACTTTTTGAGTACAAGAATTTAAAAATTGATGGAAAATCGCGAGTTCAATTCGCGGTTTCTTAGAATTTATAAGTTGAAGTCAACGGCAAACCTGCGGAAACTTGCGGTAGTATTTATTTGTTTATTTGCAGAAGTCGCGGGCTACCGCATCTCTCCCCGAAAAAGCGAAAATAACGGAAAAAAGGAGGGGTACCATGTGTTCGCGGGGAGCATCGTGGCCCTCTGTGTGCAACGGCATTCAATTTCCCCACTTCCCATAAAAGCTTGGCCAGAGCGCTTTTTACAGTGAAACAAAAATCTTTTGGGTTAATCGAGAGCTGATCGACCGCACCGCGCGCTTCAGACTCAACGAGTATTTGGTATTGTTCGCTACTTTCGATTGGTAGGAGAGATTAAAGTCTGTCTCTAGCTACCCCATCCCAAACTTTTTCATTCTTTCGATCAACACCAGTCAAACCACCCTCTTTTTCTCGCTTCATCTCCTTTATTTTTCGTTTGTAACGTAAATCCGTTCGTTTGCATCTCCCGCGTTTTCTCTTTTCGCATTGTTCTGATTGTGGACTGATGAAATTGTTGCGTAATCAATCGATTCAAGTATCATGCGAAAAAAAAACGGTACCACCTATCCAATTCATTCGAGAAATCGTCATTTTCTAAAAATAAATTATTTCAACATCGAAATCCGATTCATCAGATATCCACATCTAAAAATCACACATTCCAATTCCTCACCTCAAAATAATCGCCCCAAAAAATCGAAAATTTCGCCTACCGCGAACGCAATCTCTGCCCCCCCCCCCCCCCCAAAAAAAGATCCGGAAAAAAGAATATGAAAAGGAGATCACTCAATTCTAAAAATGAAAAAAAAAATATATATATCGAAGGGTGAAAAAATGAGAGAGTGAGAAAAATATGGTGTCAATGACTTCCCGGGATGATTTTTCAAAATGTCCACCCCGAGCACAGCGAGATGGGGTAGGTGGGGTGGTCAACCCCAAGCGCACGGGGGTGGCAAGATGGCGGCCACGGTAAATCGATGGAGGCTAGTCACTGCAGGCGCCCTCGCCTCCAACACCACCCTCTCCCTACCTTCAACACCCCCCTGCCACCCCCTCAGCTCGAAAACTCGTCCGTAGTCTCTCTTTTCCCCGCAACCCCCCACAGCTGTATTCAACTTTGCCCAGTTAGTGCCCCCAGTACTCCTCCCAGTATAGCCCTCAGCATCTCTCCTCTACCTTTTGCCTATAACCCTCCTGGTTTTGTACGCCCCACGTACGACCTCGACGATCACCTCATTTTCGAGTTTCACGCAAGCGCTCACTTTCAACCTAAACTCAGCCTTACAGCATCCGCCTGCGTAATTTCACACTGCATTTCAGATTAAAGCCCCAAAGTTTTCCTGAAATATTGCCGCGAAAAATAGAAAAATACGCGAATAAAACCAGTACTTCAATCAAGTTTATCATACACTCGAGTCAAGTATGGGGTGTCCACTTCAGGACATGCAGGTGTACATTGTCAGGGAAAAAATTTCTTTCATGTTTTTATCAATTCTTTCGACGTGGTAATTCGTGTTGGAGAAGAAATCCACTTGCTTCGGACTCTTCTCTTTTAGAGAAAACATCGGGAAGTCAAGTGAACCTAGTCTCTCATGCTTAATTCAGGAATGGATCAACGACTGTTTAAAACCACGCCCCGATGTTTTTCACGGAGGGTGTGAAAATCCCTCATCAAGAGTAATCGATTCTTGGAATAATAATTATATTCCGCACTTCAGGCTGAATTAATCCCGCCTCATTGGTCCTTGGATTATCGATATCGAGTCGTCTTCACAGTGAAAGTCCTTTTTTCGTCTTGTCGACGTATATCCAGTATATCGTCCTTATTTCTTCTTCTTATCTCTAATCAGTCGATTATTTTTTTTCGCTGACTGAATTTTTTAAGAAACTACAGGGATAGGACTAGTCCAATAAATTTATTAATAATTGTAAGAATTAGGGGAATGGGGGAATAAATTAAATAGGGATTCAGTTATTTATCAAGTTGAAGTTCATAGATCACGCAATGGCATCAACCGCGGGGTTTTCGTCCCCGCGGCGAAATTATTGTCGCGCACAACATATATCTCGATGTGTATCCACGGGGTACAATCGCTTTTCGGTTTTACGATTTATTTTTCTCCGAGAAATTGATGCTCCACACGTGAAATCCCTTCCCTATCTTTTTCACCCCGGTTTATTTGGTCGAGGGGTCTGTTAACTTGGGATAAACCTAACGCGGATTAATATTGCCGATTGGAAATGGCGGGAGTCCAAATACCGAAGTATCGCCGATACGCGCAATTAAGAGCGAAGGAAAATACGAGTCACAGAATAAAAATATTTCTCATTCAAACATATTCAAGCGAATTTATATCAATTCATAATATCACGAAGAGATGAGTGAAATAAATAAAAATGCGTAATTAAACATGAACATGAAATCCGTAATTGAGATTCAATAAATAATAAATCATCTCGAAATTACGATCAGTTCATGGCTCACAGGTGTTCAGATTTTATTATTTAAATTAATAAATTGACTCGATCTTAATGAAACATTTTGATGACAAAACCGATCGCGGGGGAAAACGAGTCATTTACCGACGTAAATATGTAACCCGAGTACCTGTGACGAGGACTCGCGGCTTAATTGGTTCTTAGGGACGTCTTAATTGACCCGACGTACTATTATTGGATCGAGTTCCCGTATATTTACATACCTCGACTGTAGACTCAGTCCGGGCTTAATAATACGAAGGTTATCCTAAGGAACTCGGTAAGCCGATCTCGTGACGATCTGTAAAAACGAAAGTCAATATGAAATTCACCGAAATTATTGTTTCAAATTACATAATCCATCATCTCCATTTCAATTTTATAAATTAAAAGTGGGGAGATGTGAAATGGCTCTGAAGCGACAGTAGATTCATCTTTTATCAATGAGTCATTATTGTTCACAAAAAAATAAAAATAAAATTGAATTAAGTCGCAAGGGATTGGAATTTTTCTACTCGATTCGAGTAGCGGGACGATCATAACAAAAAAAGTGATTGTTATAAATAAAATAGAAAAACATAAGTAAACGTATTTATATTTTCATTTGCTGTATTAGTCCTCTTATTATAGAATATATAAAATGTAAAATAAAATAATATATATAAAATGAAAAAGAATATATGAATATTATATTGAATTTATATTTTTTTGCGACCGCCATATGATGATTATAGGCGCACAAATGGCGCCCCAAATGCGGGTCTAGTTAAAATTGAAGGAGGAACATAATTAATGGCGTGAGAAAACGGACGTTTTGGGAAAAGTCCAATGGATTTATTTAGCGAAAAAATGGGATTTGGCGGTATGGAGAAGGGTTCAGGGCGGCAACAGAAGAGGCAAAATCCGCCGTGACGGAAAGACACGGATATTGTGCCGCTAGGTGGACAGGCGTGTCGTTAATAAACCCGGAAGGAGGGCCATTAATCATCGGATATCTCGGTTCGGAGGGCTTGGTGCCCGTACAAACAGGCGTCCGAGATGTTTGACTAAACACGTGCACACCCCAGGACGATGGGCGGCCCGACATCAACACACACACAGGATTTAAAACCGCAGGACGTTTCGTTAGTCTCCACTCCGTTCACCAAGAAAATCGAGTGGATTGGCGATAACATGAAAGGTTCTCTAGGGTGACATCCTTACATCAAATATTGACCGTTCATTTGTCAAATAGGTGGGCTTCGATCCGGACTAATTAACTGACTGCGTCTGCTGAGTGATCGCCTTCCTTTCTGGTTGCTCTGATTTTTCCGGATGAGTGTTAATGCAACGGAAGTGAGTGACGGAAGCCATGGTTCAATTGGGGAATCGATGGGCAGCGCCATCTGCGATTCATGTGATGGGTCGCGAAGATGGCGGTGCTTTCTGTAAATGAGTTGGAGCAATTTGGATATCCGGACTGCCTAGACAATTTATTTTTTCAAATTGCTGGCTGTCCAGTGTTATCGTTTATAGATTTTTGGATGACTGACTTGGATTGTTTTTTTTTTTATTTACTGACACTTACCTGGTGAGTTTCACGGTCGACTAGAAAATTTCCCGAGAGTTATATCTGTTTACCAATATGGCGGACGATGGTCAACCTGGTCAGCTGGATCCTTGACACCATCGGGGCTACACGTACGATCGTGTTATCCGCAAACATGCACACGAGCCGTCTATCATGGGATTCCTATACCATAATCATGTGCCCAGGCAAACAACCAAATAATTCTTCGACACCGAATTTTTTTTTTTTCCCCAAAAAATCTCGGTTCTTTCTCCTGTGCGGACGGAACAATGTGTCAAAAACGTCCGATTCGTTTGGAATACCGGTACGACTGGTTGGTGATGCAACATAAATTAAACTGCAAAGGCTGTCTCCACCCCAATCAGTTCATGTCCCATGGTCATCGTGCTGTATTATCGAGCGGCTATATTTATGAGTGTGCGTATGTGGCAATTTGCAACAGTTTGAGGCTAACGGATTATGACAAATTAATAACACGGTTTTTCCGCTGTCCAATCGATCTGATTTAGGATCGCTGTGGCGAAGCCGATGTTGCGGGTTTAGGACCCGTCGAGGGGAACCCTTAAAAAAAAAAAAATATGCTCATGAATATTTCGGCAGTTGTTCAATTTCGAAAATATCAAATTGCAATTATTGTACCTATTACATGCATCGGTCGTTCTTGACTCTTCGAGAGAGGAAAAAAATACCGCGCGTCATTTATCGATATTTAATTCATAAATTTTTCTGCGGAAATGAAGAGTTGGCGAAAAAATTACTGCTATTTTTCGGCGCGGTCAGTTATTACCGAAATTTTTCACGGAGATCTGTCTTACCGACATTAATATTATAGATCTTCTTACTTTACGTTGAGACGACACTCTGTTGTGGTAATGAGCTGAGAGATGGCAGTACCGGCTTATCAGAAACACCGGGAATTTATTGTCCCTCATCGCCTGATTTGCACTGATAAATTTCTGTCACTCACTCGAACTCATTCCGACAAAAAACGATTTTGTCAATCGATGTTATCTAGCCGGAATTCATAAAAGATAATCATCCTAATTTTTAAAATTTCTGTGAAGATACAAGAGAAATGATTTTATGATACCGTCTCTCTATCGATTATCGCCGATAGATTTCGACGTTGATAAATATCGAAATTGAAGTGGTGATTTATTTTTAACTTATTTCAGATTGCTGGGTTTTTTTCCTTCGAAAAAAATCGCGAAAAGAAATCACCGATATATTTGGAGTATGATCATAATCACCAGCTTATATAATTCGATTAATAATTCTAATCTGCCGCCTGCAGAGCAAGTGATAGGTGCGTGAAATTTTCTAGTAGAAAAAATTGATGAATTTATGATTAGATCTCACAACTCTGAATATAAATATTTAGTAAAAATTACAGGAATTTCCGTTCGCTTACCGATTATTACGTGACTCTAGATAAAAATTACGTGACAGCTCGATAAAATTTCCTAGAACCACAATTCACACCAGAATTACGAAAAAGACAGATAATTTTTATTGAATATTTTTTACTTACGAGAATTCTGACTCGAAGTGTAATTGTAAAAGAATGTCAGGGCTTTGAAAAAGTAAGATGAATACCGCTATATCTCAAAGGAAATAACACACCGTGACATCATCACGGAAACAATCCCTCCGGTGGAGGGCATGAGCCACGGCATTTTGCGTTGACAGTGACCAGTGTCCAGGAGGTCCAGCAAGGCATTAAGGACGCATCTGGACACAAAGCGGTAGCATTCGTGGCTGTGCCATTTATAACTCGGTTTTCCCTCTTCCACCCTCAGTCCTCCTGCGGCTACTTAGCAGATATTTTACGACGCATCCGTATGTATATATTCACGAGTAAAAGAGGAAAAGCATAGGGAGACGAAGAACTGAAAAGTTCACGTGAAAAACAGCAGTAGGAAATTGCGAGGAAATGGCTGATGCCGACCTGCCCCCATACATCGTCTGTCATAAAAAAGTATTAGGTGAATAAAAAAAGCCGGGAGTTGAGCGAAACAAGAAGAGACATAAAGTTAAAAATTCAGGAGCACCTATTTTTTTTTTTCTCGAATAACAGAGTGTTTTCTTGAAATGCATTACACGATATTTAATTTTCATCGTATAAATGAGCATTCGAATACGAATAGAAAATTGATCATCTCCGCACTGACATCGCAATGTTATGACACCGTGTTCACGTTCTTTACGAGGATATTCACGGTGGGGATTTTATTTTATGGTACCCCATTTCTTTTCTCGAGATTTGATTCAACTTGAAAGCGTCGTTACACATTTCCACCGCAACTTGTATAGTTTTTACATCTCCGGCCATAAGAATAATGCCCCCACCTGGGGAAGAGGGAAAAAAAAAACCCGAGACAGAGGGATAGTAGCAATAACCCAAGCCCGGGTGATTCTAATAATAATAAAAGAGGTACACGGGGTCAGAGGATAGGCGAGAATCGTCTTTCCTCAAGCACCTCAAACTTTTACCTGACAAATTTCTCTTTTTTACAACCAAACACTAACCTCTCGATCTGTGCAATGCCTTTCATGGTTATCCACTTTCCGTGGGGTTTTGTTTCGGCTGAAAGGTGTAAAGTATATACTGGAAGAAATTGCTTCTTGAATTTTATCCCGTCGTTGATATTTGATTGGCGATAAAAAAAAGTTCTTGTTGTTAACTCGGAGGTGTTTGGATTTATTTTCGCGAGTTAATCGGAAGACAGTACAACGGTTGAGAAAGAGTATGCGATTTTTTTAATGGCTATTGTTATTTAAATAAAAAGAGACAATGAATACGTAATGATTTATATAAATTTGATACAAAACCACTTGCTGTTTGTTCGATGGCGTTCGACAAGTTCAAGACAATAAATCCAGCCCGGACACGTCCAATTATCAAATTGTCCAAGTCTTCCTCAGCTTCCTGGCGACCTCGAATAAACTCCCCCAGTAATAGATTCGAGGAGCCAAACCGCTCAAGACATTGCGACACACTCTGAGATTTACGATTGCCCAAGTTGAGAAGATTCCAAGTGGTAGTTCAGCCTCCGATGTTAGGGGCTCGATTCACCCCTGATAAAAAACATGTGCAGAGGTGTCCGGGATAATTTCTTCCTCGTAGAAGCATGATAACTTAAGACCCAGGGGTTTACCCGGAAAAGAGCTGTTAGTGTAGGCAAGTGAGGGCGGATGTGCGTGCGGAAGTTGTTGTCGGCTGCGGAAGGGGACCTTTCACCTAACTGTTTGCACGCGAGTACCTGACCATTGATTAAAATGTCTTCAGCCCTCTCCCTCCCCATATCGATCCCCCATTTATCAATTAACGTCTAATTATCAAAAATGCTCATTATCCCGAACTACTCCATGAACAAATTTTCAGATCTCCTTCATGACTCCAAAGTAATCAACAACTCAGCGAAGCCTCTGGAAATTCCAGGAAAATATAAGACGACGAATGATTAATTGTGATTATTTCTGAAAAAATAATAGATAATCGGGACGTATGACACTCTACATCCGGAGTATACTGACGAAAAAGCGAGGGGAATAATTGACAAGCGTCATCAGATCATGACTGGCCTGAAATTCCCGAATGGGGTCTTGTTTTCGAGTGATAACGAATCCTTTACTGGGACTAATGAATTCTACAAATTGACGATAGCAATATGACGTCAATTTTTGATGTGAAAAAAATTTAATCAAATAGTTGGCGTCGAGGATCAAATTCCCATGTACATTGGATTGACAAACATGAGATAACCCAACTGCTCTTATCGTTCTCTTTTTTTTTCCAGCTGTGATGCTCGCACTGTGTACGCCAGCCTGCACACTTCGGAATTTCCGTCTGATAGACTGTATTGGCTTTTCTAAGAGAGCGCTGACCCCAGCTCTTTTCCCTGTTTGACATTCGATTTTTCAGAAAATTTGCCTGTTGACATTGCTGGCGATAGTCCCTGAATTTATCCCGCGTTTTTGCAGAGATCACTGCGGGTAATTTGTCGCGTTAATATCCACAGGGAGAGAATTGCTAGTTATAAAATTGGGAAAATTACTAGTTGTAGTGTAGCATGGAAATTTTTACTTCAATCTTCCTTGTTCCTTATTAATGTTAAAGTGTCAATAGTTGAGAAAATCTGCGCTAATTTTATGACAGTATAGCAGATTGTTGACAAACAAATCTCCGTAAGATTTTCATTAAATTGGTTCACTTAAATCCCCTATGGGGTGCGGAACCGATGGTGATAAAAGATTCACGGTAGCTAAAGCTGTTTTCCTCGGTGATTTATCGATTGTCGTTGCTGGCCTGTCAATCGTGGTCAAAAGGTTACACATGTAAGTGTTGATATTGATTATAGTGTAACTATTGAAAGTACTGCATTATGAGCGGAATAAGTGGTCATCGGGCTTCAGTTGTAATTTTTAAATCGAAAAGGTGGAACTGCAATTTTTTCAGAATACCAATTACTGATGGGAATGATTGATTTCTGAAAGAAATATCAGAATTTATTCGTACCGCATGTCGACTTGCAATTCGCAATGATGAATAATTTTTTATTACGATTACGCCGGTAATTCAAGGATATATTTACCTGAGCTGTATTTATTCTCCTTGACCTTCATATAATAATTTTTAATTAATTCAGGGTACAGTGGATATAAAATATTCGTGTTTTGAGTAAAATTATCATGAGATGAAATTGAAGGTTGAGATATTGAAGGAAAGGTGAAATTAATCCGAATAATTGGTAGAGCAATCGCTGATAAGAATCAATAAGTTCAATATTTACGTCCGAACTTTCGTCCGGAATGAAATATTGTACTTTTCGATAGTGCAACGTTCTAGTGGTTGGCCATTGGCGAATTAATTGTTCAATCACTCGTAGTGATAGGGCATTGCAACGAATATTGGCCAGAGGAAACTTTTCACCGATCGGAAAATATCAGTTCGACCAATTCGTCAAGCGGTTTTTGGTATTGCCATAGTGGGATACATTTATAGCTTCCTGAAAATTATTTTCACGAGTTTATCACTATCGACTGCGCTTTATCAATTATCTCAGTTTACTCCTGCACAGACTGTCCGTTATGAAATTAGAACAACAAATGATTGAATAGATTTATCAATTAAGACGAAAATGAAATAATTCACAATTAAATTTTCGAGCTCATGAAGTGGTTCTCAGTATTTTGTCATTATTTTAGCTAGTCCTCTATTTCGATATTGATCTTGGGAGTACAGCTGTACAATTAAAAAATTAGTCATGCGTGCTCTTTCGTTTACGACGTATTCATTCATATTTTTAACGAAACGTTAATTACAATTATGAACGAATTGTTAATTACAATTTTTCTTAGGAACATGGCAGAGAGAGTAATTGATTGTGACCGCATGTTCAAAATTCTCTCCATTTGATCTTGAAATTCAAATATTACCTTTTTGTAATGATTCCTTTGGTGTATGGATTACATTGCATGTTTACGAGTAAATTAATCCTTCATTCGTCCAATAACCTTCAACACAAGATAAATTTGATTCGTGAATGAACGAAATATTTCCGGTAGTATTTGTCATCATTAAACGGGAGATAAAAATTTGTGATAAATCCATGATAAGGTGTAGGTGTCGCTTGTAGATTTATATATAAAACACCGCGATCGGTCACACATGAAGAGTTGTGAGATAATAAGCAACATTGCCAGGTGAATAATCCCCGAAATCACAATATGAGACAAGTATTTTTATTTCTACTGATCGCCTTCAGCCTCGCTGCAGTTGCGATGGCAGCTCCTGATATTTGGGAAATTCCCATAACTCAACCGACTTGCAGTAAAATTGGAGAATTCGTGAGTAGATTTTTTTTTAAACCAAAAAATATTTAACTAATTATATTTTTTGTTTAGTGCCACACTACTGATCAATGCTGCAAGCCATATCGTTGTCTCTCATTTAGAGCGAGATGTGTGACCTAAGATTGACGATTAAACACCTGCTGATGAATCATTAATTAATAAATAGTTATTATTACTGAGAAAGTTTACCTAATCGTACGTTTTCACCCTGTAATTTCCTCATAAATGTCATGAATAAATAAATACCAGATATCGAATTAATGCGAATTTTATTTCATTTATGTCCTGTATAAAAATTATATAATTAATCGTAATTTCCTATATTTCTAGAAATATTTTTTCCTGTAGAACATAATAATTACTATTATTTTTACTTTACAAAAATTATTTTTATTCTCAGTGATACAGGGATAAATATAAATGATGAAAAAAAATGGAAAATTATTTTTATTACCTAAAAATTTTCGATATAATCCCTCAAAAGGATCATTACATGAAAAATAATTACTGTAATGTCACAGATAATAAATTATTCTCATCCTGAACCTCGGGCTGATTGAATCTTAAAATTGGAGTTTTATCATTTTATCCCGAATATTTTTTTTTTGTAGTGATTCACCCGGTGTGTATTCCATTAATTGCAATTACCGGTCAGCATGGTTCACCAGTGAATTAATCATCCATTATTCTCATTGCCTTCGGTAGCCGTACAATCATTGTGAGTAACGATGATTTTTCGATGCCTCAACAAACGTCCAATTTTCACTGCTGTTCTCGTTTGCGGTCTAGCCTCAAACTGAAATTTGTAGTTAGTGGGAATTATTATATAGAATCATTGATTGACCGGCAATTTTTTCGATACTTTTATAAATCGGCGCTGTCAATATATTCTATAATTGGAGTGGAGCCTTCCGGTTGCGAAAATTCGTAACTCTTCATTTTTACCTGATTAACTCACAGGGAATGTATGTCCACCGGTAAATCCCAAAGATTTAACTTACAACTGAAAAGTTATCAATAAAAAAAAAATATTGCTCATTACGTTATGTACACAGAAAAAAAAATAAAATCCCCATCGATATTGTTTGCCTTTAAAAAAAATCATGATTATTGCGTGAATAAATCATGTTCACAATTTTAATATCGATTTCAAAAATTTTTCAAAAATTTGTGTCGGAAATTTTTTTTAATCATTTTCCAGAAATTTTTGCGAATATAATTTTTTCCTTTTTTCAATATTTTCAAAAAAAAAAACGTCATCTAAATTATAAAAAAAAATTTCCTATTCAAATTTCTTAAACATTTTTCAAAACCTTTCCGAAAAATAAAATTGTTTTGTTTTCCAATTTTTTTGGTTTCATGAAAAAAAAATCGGAAAAATTTTCTAGAATTTTTTGGAAAATTTAGAAAAAATATTCCGATGGCAATTTTTTTTTTACCCGGGTATACATGAAAATTCGCATATTCATGAAATGATAATTTCTAAATGCTCAATAAATTTGAACAGCTTTTGATTAAATCAACATGATTTAATCAATGAACGTGACGTACTCAAGGTACATCATTACTGTCAAATTAATGAACGAAAAAAAAACAGGTGGTGTGTTGAGAGATATATAAGCTCGAGCAGATGAACCCGATCATTCGTCCAACGATTTTTGAATATAGAACATTATTTTCGCAAGACCGGGACAATGAGTAAAATATTTTTCTTCTTCCTCATCGCCATGATCTTCGCTGCGACAGTGACGACAGCTGATGAAATCGATGACCGAATCTCCGAAATATTTGGATGCAGTAAAATCCGACAACCGGTGAGACAATAATCTGAGTACATAAAGCTTCCGTGGAAGCACATAGTCATATCCATATTTCGGCCAAAATGTCTGATATGTCATGGATATCACTACTGCATATTTTTTAAATTTCCAATCCAAATTTTATTATGCAATATTAACCGTAATTTTTCGTGTTTAGTGCATGTTTTCGGAGCAATGCTGCAGCGGATTAAAATGTCCACGACATCTCGGGGAATGTATCCCAATTGATGAAATTGATTTGATGGATCCAGAAATCATGATGGACTACGGCATATAATGGCTTTTCAATGAATGAATGTATCTGAGTGTACTACCTACTAATATTGATGTATCTCGTTAATTTTGTCTCGAAGAAAAATATATGAATTAAAATATTGAAAGAAAAATAATTCAATTGATTAATTAAATTTTTTTTTAATATAAGTTTAAACCTCCGGAGTTTTCTCCCATTTCTCGAAGTTTCGTGAACCACCTATCACACCAAAAAATTCTCCACAATAACCGATAAATTAAATATCCACGAGTAGATACGATTCCCTCATCTATATAAAGCCGACTTATATAATCATCATTCAGAAGTCAACAGACTCTCGGACACCAAGTGAGACAGCAAGGTATAGCCCTCCTGAAGACAGAATAATGTGCAAATTGGTTTTACTCCTCCTCATCTCCATGATTCTCGTCGCAATGATAACAGCGGAAATCAGCGATAATATAATTCACCGGAAGTGCAGTCAAATTGGAGAATACGTGAGTACAAGTCCCCGAGGATTATAAAAATATATGAATAATCTGTGAATGATTTCTTGTCCAGTGTCAGACATCGAACGACTGCTGCAAGCCCTACAACTGTGCCTCCTACTTAGAGAAGTGTGTCACATGAAATTAAACAATATTAATTGACACAATATTAATAAAAATTCTTCCACGAAAATCGGCTGTGCCCAATCGAATCTCCTTATAAGTGCCCTACGATCCGGTGACGAATTGAATTTCCTCATTGAAAATAAATACGTAATTCTTTCTATGTATCATCTCTCCTTTTCTTTATCAACCTCACTCCCTTCCGGGAAATTTACTGATTGTCGCTTTGTGCATGTACAGCATAAACAAATTGAGTGTACACGCGTTACGCTGAACTAGAGGATAAACCTTGTGGATTAACATCTCAATTCTCGTATAAATGCGTTGCACACGTCTTGACCGTTCAGTTGTGGAATAATCTTTCAACTGTAAAGTCTGAGACTGTTATCTGAGTCTATCGTGAGTAACCCTTTTTTTTTGTGAATATGTTATTAATCAGCGATATTTGGCTTTTTATTATTAATTCCTAATAGCTTGGTATCCATTATTGTTTGAAAACGGGCGATTTTTCGACGTCAATTTCAATTTTAATTAGCGAAACTCGAGTGTTGACGGGTGATTCATACGATGTACTCATTCGTACAGCCTTGAGCAATTCCGACTGATACGTTCACATGCGCGTAAATATTTCGCGTGCAAAGAAACAGACTCGCCTTGACTGTCGATCGAGGTCTTGCTCTGGGTCATGCCAAATAATCTTTGGGTATTTAAAAATTGAATGAGAAAGTAGAGAAATGTGAGGTTCATTACGGAAAATCGATAAATCATCAATACGATATTTAGAAAATAGAGAAATAATTGGAAAAGCTAAACAATGAGGCAATTCACTGGTAGAGAAATATTTTTAGAAGAATAATTGATGTGTCACAGTATCAAATGAAAAACAATGAATTTCGCTGTCTGAAAATAATTTTAGCATCTAGTAAAAATAGTAATAAATAATTGTGGTAAATCGTTGAATTTATCCGAATTGTAATAAGACTTGTAAAATGGAATTATAATTTCCAGAAGAGTCAAATATCCATGATTGAAAATAAATATTATGAGTTAATGAAAAATCGAGGAAATTAATTCTTGAGCGTTATGAAAAGAATATTGAAGTGGTATAATAATATTATTATTATTATTATATTATTTTCTCACTTGTGATTGATGTGATCACCAGAAATCATCTCTTGGAAGATGTCCAAAGTTCTGCTGCTTGCTCTCATTGGCCTAATGGCTGCGACACTTATCACCGCTCGTTCCACTGATAAACAGTCAGAATGTCGTCTCGGTCGACACGGTGACCCCGTGAGTATAGAAAATGGATAAAAGTCTTAAACACTTGTCACATCAGGAATAATTGATTTTCATTTTCAAAATGTTTAGTGCGTCTCGGCGAGCCAGTGCTGTCCAGGTCTCAGGTGCCATTCTTATGCTGGCAGGTGCCAGGTAATCATCACTACTGAGGAAATTCTGGCACAGCGAGAGAAAATCTTATCGAAGAATAAAAACAAAAACAAGAGCCCAGCCCAGGGCGCCTAATCCCAATAATCGTACTATTATGCTTTAATAATGAATTCTCTCATTAGAATCTCAATAACCAACTGCTTAATCAACCGTTTGTCCATCAATCAGTTTTGTATAATGAACGAAAATTAATGTCCGGTTTACATGATATTTAACGTTTATTGTTACCATTTTTGATATGATTTAACGACGGAAATTTAATATACATAATATACAGGACTCGGAAAATTGTGGAAAAACAACCGCTGACTCAGATTTTGAGGTAGACATATGTTAAATCATCGGTTGGTGGACGGAAAATTTCAATTTTGGAAAAATAAACGATAAACAAACGAGTTGTTGTTGTAATTTAATGCATGGATGATAATTGTAATTAATACAACTAGGTTTGGGCGCAATGACGAATTTTCTGTGATTTTCATTTCCGACACTGACGTACCCTCCGATCAATACTAAACTGTGATACCGAGTAGGAGCTTCAGCCCCGATATTAAAACTAGATTACGAATACTGGACTTACCTTATCACCACCTCCGAAGCCTGTAAGGACCATAAAAAATTATAAATGCAACTTGGAGTGCGGGCGATCTGCCAATATTTGTATAAAACTGCGTTTCAAAAAACAAGGCCACGCGTCAAGTGATAGTATAATTCAAAATTTATCGACGATAGGGAAATTGGTAGTAGGTGACGTGTGACAGGAGTTCTCAGCGAATCCGATTCACTCTGGATATATTTGTGTCAGAGCATTTCGAGAATCTAATCCAAATCGATAGAGATGATTGACCAAAAAAATTCACTTCAGTAATTAATCTTAATATTTAAAAGACCCCTCTGAAAACGGTAATAAAAAAATCCTCTGTCCGGGTATTACGGGAAGGTTCGTCCACTGTCCCGTAAGAGCTTCTGTCCGAAAAAAAAAAAAACTAAGGACTTTGAGTCAAAGACCAAAAGCTACTTGAGCTCGTTACCGTACTTTCCATTCTTTCTCATTCTCGAGTGAATCGGCTTAGTTCATAAGCGTCTCCAACTCTTCCCTCTCGGACACTTTCCGAGTCTCTTTTAATATCTTCATTAAAAAGAGAAAAATTTTTCAGGAGAATGACTCCCCCAACATTTCAATGATTCCCGAGAGTGGACGAAGGGATAGAGATAGTGTTAAAAATATGATATCCATACCCAGGGAGGACGCCACGCTGTCCGCAAATATTTGTCCAGTCTTTCCCTTATCTTAGTAGAGCTTACCGTCCCATATGTTTTCTCCCACCCTCCACGCCATTTTTTACTCTCCTCTTCAACTCATTCACCTCCAGAATTACTCGATCCCTGAAAAGACACGAATAATCTGGATTTTCGAGTGAAAAGATTGACATGCTTGAGTCAAAGATTTGTATAAAGAGACCCAAGAAAAATGATCCATTTAAAATCGAACGATCGGAAGGAAAAATAGCCTAGAAGATTATCCAAGTGCTTTAAACCCCGCGATTTCCAGAGGATTTAAAACACCGCAAGGAGGTGCGACACAAACATGAGAATGCGACAATGAACTTAAGCCTTGCATGCTTGAGAGATTTCAAGCACTTGGACAAGGTAGAGCAGTCTCAGTGGTCTGGTACAACCTTCTCAACTCGTACCATTTTGGAAGGAAACAATAACGCCAACTTTGGACTGGAGTTGGCCTAGCCGTAGGCATGATATGAAAACATTATCAAGACTAAGCCGGTAAGTACACAGCAATGTGCTGAGCTCGGGTGAGAGTTTTGTGTGGTACTGTCGTCACTGCCACGTCAGGACGTCAGGACAACTCCAGAGGGTGAGGGGCTATTATTTTCAAATGTTCATGATGTAGATTTGAGACTAGCTTTGTTTCGAATGGAGTTGTTCATGATTCTCTAACCAATCACAAGGGATTGCCAACGGAAAAGGATTTGGCACAGCACGAAAAGACTTGAACAACACCTAAATCGATGCTCCTTACTTATTCACGAATGGTGATTCCGAGTTTGTGATAAGACTCGGTGATTCCTGGTTATCACACCGGGACATCGAAGAACGACTGAGCATCACGCGCCGAAGGGTGGCCGAGGGGTTGATAGTTGACAACGATGGGAGAACCTGATAGTGGAGCAGGAGTGAAGCTACTTGGAGACGAGGCCAACGGGGAACAGCCATTTGGGACAAACTACCCTTAGGTAGTACTCACGCAACCGATCCTATCAGCCGGACTATCCCAACCGTGTGCCCACCACAAATGTACCTCTACACGAATGCTCTATATCTAGAGTGGAATTGTTTTCTGCCCATTAATTATTGACCAAAGCCAGATCGATATTGTATACATATTCGGGAGGTGAGCCTACGGAACAGGCAAAAGATTTACTCACAATTCAATCCAGATAGTCGAGTTTGGAGAGTTTGCAAACTTAACGCACGATTAGATACACTCCTCCTAAGGTGGCTCACCCTTCGCTGGAAAAGCCTTTCCCCTCTCGACTGGAAAATTGAGAACTCGTGGGAAGGTCGAGGGAGGCCTCTTGGAGATGGGCCAGTCTTATCGCGATTTGCATAAATTCATAGTTTACGGCTTAGCCCGACCTCTGAAGACCTCGAGACCGCTAACCCTTTACCAACTTCAAAGTTACTAGCCATGGCTATCGATCGGCCAAAGTTTCCCAAGGAATTCCAGAAACTCGTCCAAAGAACGAAAAAAAAAAAGAACTGTCATAATTTATGCAACAACCAAAACTCACTTGATCGATGTGCCTCCGTCAGGTGAGACTTATACCAATTACGAATCCATAAAAAGTATTATCGGATAAAAAAAAGTCACATATGGTCATGCTGAGGTAAGCATGCGACAAAAGCTCATTCTCTCCGTCAACTTTTACGGAATTAATGAAATATTCACGGAGTAGATAGCTGGTAACAAAAAAAAAATTGTCTGATGATAATCCCCCAGCACGCCAGGTTGGAACATCTACCAGAAAGCGTATAACCCCTCACGTGATTCAAATCGTCGACCAAGATCTCGTCATAACACTCACTTGGGACAGATTACCTGAATTATTGATCAATCGTCATAAGGCCTGTCGGGTCTAAGTGACAATGCACACCAATTGGACGACTAAAAATAACAGAATCATCTCAAAAATAATTCCGATCAGCTATTTCTAGTGTATAATTCTGTCCACTTTAGAGGATTAAACATTTAATGATCATCTGACGGACTCACATGAGAGGGCTTAAACATTCGTGTGCTGTGGCAGTGGTACTTATCCACGGAAATTCAGGTCTCCCCCCTATTCGTATGAGAATGGAACGAAGCTGGTAAACTCAAACTGCAGCCGTGTGGATGCATTCGCGAGTGAGAGAGGTGTTCCGAGGGTGGACGGGTGGAAAGGGGTGGAATGAGGAAGGTGAAAGAGATGAAGCAGCGAGGTGGTGCAGTCGGTTACCATGGTGACTCACCGACACTGGACAGCCTCTTCCCGTTCCACTGTTCGGGGCTCATTTCAAAACCCAACCCAGTGCTAAAACCTCCTCCTCTTCGTCCCCTTGCCCGGCTGCACGTACACGCTGCACCGGCTGATCCGGCTGGTGGACAACACCGTTCCATGCTGCCAGGCCAAAAACACCGGTCTCTTATTACGTGGTCGAGCCATGGTGAATTGTCTTTCTCGTTTGTCGGGGGAAAAGGGGCCTGCACACCCCATCCCCCTATCACCATCACGACCTGTCAGACCAGACGCTGCGTCTGTGATGACTGCTCGGTGGATTACTACGTTGATGACAATGAGAAGACCTTCATGACTGATTAAATATAAATTATCAGGAGAACACAAGAAGCCAGTCTTCGATCAGCTACAGATGTCCAGCTCGTCAAATTTTCAACGTTTGGCAAAGCTCGCTGTAGCTTCATTGACTTGAGTCTATTCCGTATCTCATGCTCACTGGCATAATTCAGAAATTGTTTATTTAACTTGATGATTGATTATTAGGGAACAGCGAACAATTATCTGCGTTGTCGCCCGATTTGACCAACCATGCAAACAACACAGCGGTGCCAGAAGAATTCATCAGCTGTGATGGATTTACATTTGTTACGGGAATCCCTCGGCTGAAACGGTCCACTGATAATGGTATTATCGGAGTGATCGGAGTGGGGAGCAGTGTGAACACTGCGTTCCGATTCCAGTCTGTGTACCATTGGCACACTGACCCCGTTATAGTGCCCCACGTTAATTCACGCACATGTGTACATATCGCTGGAGTATCACACCCCCTGCCCCTCTCCGCAACGATATTTGGTTGTAGCAAGGGTGTCGATGGAGAAGCTGGAGGATTCGTCAGTGCTGATGGTGTTGATGCATTTGAAAGTGCGAACACAGAGTAGGCATTGTAGAGGGGATGCTCCTCATCGATACAAACTGATTCAAATGCCAAAGATTCTGAGGCGTCCCAGAAGCGAAGTAGGATTGGGATGCCAGCCTGTTGCACATGCTGAATGTCCTGGCGCCTCGTCAATGTCCCGGATGCGTCAAGAATCCGCCGAGCCGTGAGTAAATCCATCTTGCTAGAAGATCGCATAGCTGGGCATTAATCACCAAAGTACTGATAATTCGCGACGTTCCAAACACATGGGCCAATAGAAATCGTGTGCGAATGAAGATAGCCCTCAGAAATTCACCGGACCTTTTCTGCACTACATCGTTGATAAGGGAGACGTAAAAACAAATAGCTTCGCAAGTTGAATTCCCCGAGTTGACACACGTATGACAAGGCCTGAATAATTTTCATTGAATCGAGTTGGAGATGGGGGTGTGGGGAGGGTTGCCGGGGGTAAGGGTAATGTAACGTATCGATCAGTCGATTGTCGAGCAATTATCTCGTCGATGCGTATAACTGGCTTAATGAACCGACGGGGTTCATTCGCGCCCGTGCAAACGCGTTGCACGCCAGTGCGTAACCAGTTCTCCTTCCTCTCTCACACATTATATCGTACCAGCAACATATTCACCGTGTTATAGACTCATCCACCCCTCGTTTTCCACAATTCCCTTCCCCCCTTGACTACCCAGAACCGATCGCATGTTTATTTCCACAATCAGGGAGAGTCATAATGGTATTATCAGAGGGTGGACCAGGGAGAAGGACGGAAACGTCATCCTCTCTTTGGCATGCACACGACCCTGACACAGTGTGACCCTGACCCTGTTGAATAGGCACAGGGTGCGTGATGCGAGTATTGACTAGTGTACGCGTGCTTGTCGGGGTGAATGGTTGATGTAGGTTTGGGGCTAAGATGATCTTCGGAGATGAGAACTAGTCGAGATGATCGTCATCATGATCACAAAGGTGAATGACATCGGTGAACTGATGATAATCATCAGGATGCTCGAGCATCAATATGCCATCACCTAATTATCAATCACCAGATTAGCCCACCCACTGACACTCTGTCACAACCTTTCCACCAATATTGACAGCACTCGCTTGACAGATTTATTGCGACATCCTGTCGATTGTCCCTCGAGTGATCAGCTTGTACGATATTTTTCCGGGAAATCGAAACCAAATGGTCAGTGTATTAATATCTCATTGTTCCAACCATCCTATCAACCTCCACTTTTCCTCTATTTTCAACGCCCCGCGTACTTTTTTCTCTCCATCGAACTCTACTTCCGTCTCTGTCTGACACTCATTCGACGCATGAATGCCTCTTGTTGCTCTAAAGTCTAGTTTACACTTCACGTGACGCGGTTCTATTTTTTTTTCTAGGAAAAAAAAACAACCAGCGTGGGAAGGAGTTATTTTTTAGAGTTACGGTGTAACATGGGGAAGTGCTGGTGAGTTTGAATTGGAGGTGATTTGGAGATGGAGATTGGGATTCGAGGTACTGTTGTTTCATGGGCGATATCTTGATTGCCATCGGGAAGCTTCTCCGTTGTGTCTAAGTGTCAATTGGATCCCGTATCTTATAACAATTCTGATACTCTCTGATTTTATGTATGGGTAACTATAATTGAAGCTCAATGTGTTGATCTTAGTTTGACTCAATGGAATCGTGATGTTTCATAAAGATCTTCTCTTTTTTGGATTATCTAATAAAGATCAGACTTTCAGTTACTCGGGCCCTCCGAAAAAGGAAGCCGCATGTCCCCGAACAAAATCACTTTCCATAATGAATTTTCGTCTATCTCGTTGAATCGATTAGTTCTTCGCGGAGTTGTCCTTATTAAAAAAGGAAGGGTCTAAAACAAAAGAACTTTCTCTAATGTACCTCTAATGTACTTCTTATCTTGTCAGACATGTCCAGTGAAAGCCGTTGTTCGCGCCTGCTTCGAGGTGTATCCCCTGTCGGTTGAGGTGGCCCACCCGAGATAAGACCAACATGAGACCTGAAATTGTCGGCACGTGGACGGTTGACGCGGACATACGGGAAAGTGATTGTTAAGAAGTTGCTTGAACCGTCAAAGACGGCACACGGGTCACCTGCTGGGGGCCCACATATGGTTGTTGGTCATCGGTGCGTGACCCCATCACGAAACTCGTACCCCGTATCAAAGACGATTGCCAGGATTCTTTAAAGGGCCGGATGTGCGATGGGTCTCGAAGGAAATAGTAACGGATAACTCCTTCAACCATGATAATTTCGGATGGCACACATTTCATGACGGTCTTCGAGGCGAATCTCATATTTTATTTGGGCGTTGGTTGTCATTAAACTCTAGTTTCAAATGTGAGGGGAGAGAGCTTATTCATTGAGAACAATTACAATCCTCGATAGTTACGATCGAATGAAGTTTCACCAAGTTCTCAAATCCATTACAAGTTCCATTCTGATTAGTCAAATATTTCGGATAATTTCAATATATTCTGGAACCGGTAGATTGAGACTGGAAATTCGTAAAAAAATGGTAAATCTGGAAAATGTAGCGAGTCAAGAGTCTTGAAGTCTTGAGTGGCAATTGCAGGCTGACCGAACAATCCGAAACTCGAGTAAATGTTTTTTGGGTAAGGGGTGGCCCGAAGGTCGGATAAATCGTCATGGATTTGATACTCCCCGATGTTACAAAAGTCATGTCCCTCACATCTCCAGACAGCTACATCCCCGGGACCCGAGTAAATTTAAATAACAATTTCGCGGCCGGAAAATGAGCCATCAGAAACAATGCAACAGTTAAAAGGTTTTAATTCAAATGGTCAGAGGGTGGCGACGATCGTCGTTTGACTGCAGCACTTTGGTACTGGGTGAAAAAGGACTGGGAGACGGCCTCTTGGGTAGCAAAAATAAAGGAATCCAAGCGAGGTTGGGATAAAAAAAAAAGGAAGAAGAACGAGTCCGAAATAGAGACCAAGTGAAACACCAGACGGAAAAGTGGTTGAGGGTGAGGGGGAGGGATCAAGTTAAAATAAAAAAATTGTAAGCGTGGATGTTCTGGTCTGTTCTGGATCCACTTGCTATGTTTCTGGTCCATGTGTACACAAGACTGGATATCCTGGAAAAAGTGTGTGCCACGAAAGATTATTTCTGGGAAAATGGAGAATAACGAATAAGTACTGACGCGCAATGCCGGTGAATATCAGCGGAAATACATGCAAATATATTTCACGGATGAATATGTCAGCGTGTGAGTATATTCAAAACAGTGGTTACAACAAAAGGTATGACCGAGGGTTTGAATTTTGGGTTGCAGGAGAGAACACTGGGCAAAGTTATTTGGCCAGGAGAGTAGAAATGAAATAGGATTGCTAATACTCGCTGTCAACGCCAGTACGTGATACTCTGTCCCTTATTTCTCATTTTACTATTTCACTGCATTCTTAACTCGTCAACGATTCGGAGGGGGTGAAAATTAATCAGAGGAATAATTTTTTTTACGTCTTTTCGTGGAGTCGGCTATTTCCGGGTCATTCGTGCGAGGATAGGGCGCGCCATGTCTCCCTTATTTCCTTCCTGCGTTACACCTATTTGCCCTTTTTTGCTTTTTTTTATGAAGTCACGATGACCACCGCCGGGAGAAAATTTAATTGTTTAAAATTCAAAGTTGGAGTCCGTCAATTATGTTATCAATGGTTTATAAAAATTGCGGTGAACGTCGGAATTGAACGGTCAAATATCGCGGTAGTTCATTCTTTCCTGTGGACATGGAAATTTTCATAATTTTATTTTCTCTGTGTAGTAATGACGGATTATTCGCGGTGGTGGGTATTATTCAATGGTTCTTGTTTCATTTGTTTATAGGGGAATGTTCCGTGGGTCACATATATCGTGTACTGGGGAAGACAGAAAGGCTGAGACTCTGGGGAGCACCGAGCCCATCGAGGGAGATTCGATCTATGGAACCTGGACGCTCGCAAATCAAGTCCACTCACACACATAAGTTATATACAGTGTACAGAGTATTTCAAATTGTACTGGCGTGAGAGTAACTGCACGCTTAGCGACACGAAGCCCCTTTGTATTGAGTATTCCGCAGGAGTCGAGGCATTCAAACTAAAAACGATTAATATCTCAGATGGGAATCGATATTCGAAGATGACGGATGACATGCGACAGTGAGTAAACACCGGATTATATTGTCGCGGGATATTGTCTCTTGAGCCGTTAACTGGACTCATGAATTTCAATTCAATTCAATTTTTTTTCCTTTATACGGAATTGGGTTTTTTAGGAAATATCTTGGAATTAGGAAAGGATAAAGAAATGTTTGTCTATGGATTTTTTTGATGTAGAAAGATGAGAGCTTTGAGATTGAATTTATTCATGGCAGAAATATGTAATAAAGTATATGACGAAAATAATCTATTTTCCTCGGATGGAAATTTTTTATTTTTAATAATTGGTTTTCCAGTAATAGCTGGTTTAATTTTGAACGCTGAAGTTGTGATTCGGCGTTGCGGTATGGTATTTTAAGATGAATTCGAATCAAACCCTGAAAATAGCATCAAGTCTACAAAGCCAATTACTTAATTTTTTTCCACCCATTTTTTCCCCCGAGAAATAAAAAAAATATAAATATATTAATAATAATCACATTTATTCGGCCTCTACCTGACATCCGCACGAAATGGATTAGCAGTTGAAAAAGGCAATAAGTTGACGGATATTCGAGGGACAAATAATAATTGCGGGGATTCCCAAAAAATGCGGTGAAACCCAGGGGTCTGGGTCTCGCCCGGAAAACCCCGCGAATATTCAAACTAAAAGTAATTGACGGATGGGGAAAAAAAACAAAATGGAACATGAAAAAAAGGAAAACTGAGGAATGGTAGGGGTGGTGTGGGGGGGCATTGGGGAGGTATGCGGAATGAAATCGACAGGGCATCCACCTATCGGTCCGGTCCCGCTCGGGTGTCTCCCAGTGTGCGTTAAATCCGTGTACATGCAAACCAACCAAATACACACAACAAATTGATGGGATACGGGTGTTAGTGGGACGCGAGGAGAGTCGTGTACCCATCGACATAACCAAACAAGCAACAAGTGACCTTAAAATCTGCGAATAAAAATCCTCGTGCCTGATCGAATATTGGATATGGGGTAGATTCCGGGGGGTGTGGAGTCGCTGGGGTTCACTACCCCGTGTAATATTACGCCGCGTTAAAAGGCCGAATTGGGGTGGAGTCGTTTTTTCCCCCTCCCGTGTCAAACTGATGAACGGATTTGTAAATAATACTCCATTAGTCATTACAATCTGCTTAATACCCATTTCCATGTTTGGGAAATTAAATGCAATTCATTGAATTCCAGTGAGTGCACGAGAGGAGACAAATTATTTCGACAATACCATGCTGTGACGTTTTTCCACAATTCTATTGATTGAAAAAATAAATTACTTGTCTATTGCATTATGCGGGAGTTAGTGCCAGAGTTAAAGTTGAACTATCGCGATATGTGGTTTTTTTTTTTCGGGAAGTGGAAGCACACGCGGAATTATGCGGTTGGAGTGTAAAATGCACTTGTGAGTTAGGTTGAAGGAAAATTAAAGAACGTGTCTCGTGTCGTGCAACTGCGGTGGCAAAGGAGTGAGATGGCGGAGGGGATGAGTTGTGAAAAAAAAAAAAAGTGTATTCCCCGACCTCTCTACCCCGACCGCGACTGCGGCCGGATTAAAAAGCAACAAGTGACCTTAAAAAGTGTGGGGGATAAAAATACCGACGGCTGATCGAGAGTTTCTCGCCATCCCGAACGCTGTGTATGTGTGAGGGGGTTGGAATGGGTTGTTGGACGTGGAGTCAACGGGCCGGACGTGCGATCGAAGGGATGTGAGGAAGTGGAGATGTGACAATAGATCGGGCAGTGGTAAAAAAAGCCAACGAGAGATGGTGGAGTATTGCGTGGAAGTTGGGAGCTTGAGCAGGTGGAGTTGGATGAATGAATAAAAAGATATTCTTCTCATTTTTCTCATTTTTTTCATTTTTTTTTCATTTTTTTGCATTTTTTTCATTTCTTTCATTTTTCTCATTTTTCTCATTTTTCTCATTTTTCCCATTTTTCCATTTTTTTCATTTTTCTCATTGTACTCCTGCAAAAAGCTCGCGAATTCTCTCCCCGAATTTTTTCTTCAAAGAAAAATGGAAAATCGCCAAGTGCAGATGATCTAAGAGGGGATGCTTGTGGAATAAGTCGAAGGGGTAACCCCTATCTCGTATCTAGTTCCAATATATTCCGCCTAAGCAGGAGCTCGCCACTGTCCAGCAACCCTTTAGTACAACCACAACGATACCAACCCCCTTAGTACACACGGATACATCCCGAGATGGAAGGGGGTGATTTTTCTTTAGACAACCCCTCCCACCTTTTCACCAACACTAGTGCAGTCGACCCTTACCACCACTAGCCCATCCGAGATCGTCTCTCGCACTCACCGCACCAACACATGTCTCATCTGGAAGAGTTAGTTGCTCCTTGTTTTGTAACTGAAAGGTAGGGGTGAGTGAGGAAGACAAATCAAAATATTCACCCCGATCCAAGCATCCAGCTACTAATTAATCAATCATCCAATAAATCCATGACGATCGATGAAAAAATTCAAGATCAGATCGATCCCCGATCGATCCCCGATCAATTCCCAATCAATCCCTGATCAATCCCTAACGAATCTCTGGCAGATCCCCCAAGTGTTCACGAAAATGAAAAAAAAAAAATCTCACCAAGCGCGACAAAAAATACTCCCAGTGAAAACCCCTGCAAATACGATTTCAAAACAAAACGAGAAAAATAAAAAAAAATTAAATCTCGTCACTGACGCGCTTGATCCTACAACCGCAATAGCCTCCATTTACCCACCCCTCCATAAACCACCTTTTCCCCTTGCTTAGGAGAAGCCTCACGGACATAATACTCAGACGTCTCCCTCGCCACCCTCTCCTAAAAGCCGTCCTTGTCAGGTCACACGTACACGGTGTGTACATACACGCTCCCCCCGCAGTTATCCCGATGGTCAAACCCAAGAGTGTACCCCAGTAGTTTCCAATACTTCCATCCCTATTCCACTTCCAACCCCATAATAAAGAGCCCCTTCCCTGTTCACATAAGCATAAGAGAGAAAGCGAGTTCCTTGGGAAGAAGCTCCAACACAGTTCGTCCCACTCGCTCGTGTTCGTTATCGCCCGTCGCAAGCTCTCACCCCCTTTAACACACGTGTCTGTCTTTCTCCGTTCGATTGACCATGGCATAAGCTCTCCCTTATCTCCCTCCCCTCCTTTCCCCCTACAACCGTCGACGTACTCCGTCGCAAGATCAACCCTCTCACACCGCCGTAGCTGTCGACGGCGGCTCCGTCGCAAGTTGGACTCTCTCACTCACCCACGGAGTTTATCGCAAGCTCGACTCTCTCACTCCACCGTCGGTCCATCGCGGTCCGTCGCTCTTTCCAGTTCGTTCGCGCGCCCAACGACGACTCCCTACCACCCCCCTCCCCCAACGGTCAAACCCTCCTCCTTAGTCTTATGTGGCGTGTATCAGACGCTTTCACTCTGACACCCGCGACCGTTGGGAAAACGAACTTGCGTGCTTGCAACGGTGACCTCTAGGGGCGCCACTGTACGGACAGCCGGCTCGACGTTATTGTGGCGCGTGGTCTGACTACAGCATCCGTGATCTCCTATCCGCCTACACGAGCGGCCAGCATCGCCAGTGCGCCCGCAAGCCCGCAAGTTCGCGCGACACATAACCCACGCTCTCTCTCGTTATAATCGGCGGTGCGAGGCGCTTTTTTGACTAATTGGGGGTGTGTGTGTGTGTTGTTTTTTTTTTTTACGTTTTTTTTTTCAACGGGCAATGAGTGGGTCTTTTTGGGTGGTTTACGAGCTTTTTTCACAAATTTATTTTTAACTCTGGGAACCGTCTTGGGGGGTGCGGAACTTGAGAGGTGGAAGTTATCTGTGTTGGTGGTTACAAGGTGCTTATCGGCCGGCTCTGCGGAGGGGTTCGAACTGGAGAGAATTATTATGGAGATGGGATCTGGATTGGGAGAAGGTGAGTAATGAGGATTTTTTTTTTTTTTCTCATTGTTTTGGGGGATCACTGTGGGGACTAGTGAAGTGATGTGAGTGTGATGGACTTTGTGGATTAGACGACTGGGATCAGGACGTTGTGGAAGTGTGTTGGGACTGATCAGTGGAGTGAGGGCACTGGAAATGTTTATTGAACACGTGTGTAATGTAATGACAAATGGATGAGATGGAATTTCGGAGACCTGTTGATGACCGGTGAAATATTGAACGTGATTTGGGGAAAAAGGACGGTAATTAGGGGGATTAATTGGGGAGTCGTGAACGATTTAATGCGGCGGTCGCTCGTGATTTTGACCCGCGGTTATTCATTCGCCGGGTGATTGCTACGGTTTTTATAGATTGCCGGTTTTTGTTTTGAGTTTTGACCGTTGCAACTGGTGGATTGAGATTTCCGTGGGGAGCGGATCGGCATTCGGAAAATAATCACTCTCAATGGTCAGGAGCTTTTTTTTTATTTAATTACGATTTTTTTATACTGAGATGTTTATACCGGACGTGCCAGCGGTCAGTTGCGCTCTCCCGACGGCAAACGGTCACTCCACACTGCATGTCCTATTCGAACAACTCGCAGATCTATAATTCATCAAAAACCACTTTGAAAATTCAGCCACTGTTCAATATCTTAAAAAATTCTACAATTTGCCAATTTTCGTAAAAATTGTAATTGAAATTGGGATTGAAATTCGGTGCAAATTCCATGACATCACGACGATTCTCTAATTTCCGTCAATCATCACAGAATTTCTCACAAGATATTCAAGTAATTTTAAACCATCTCGAATCACTTTTTCAAAGTCGTTTGACAATTAAGAATTTAACATTAAGCGAATGATTTCGGCGACAATGGGGTGCAGCTCACCCTCGAATTCTCTCGGGAAAAAATTTATTCTCAAAAACTTTGACAACTCGGAAAACCGGTTATTCCACATGGTCGTGTACACGAACCAGTTGTAGTAGAAATGACAGAAGCCCGGTGGCTCGCCAACTGATTGTCCAACATCGTGGTCACTAATGGCAGATCGATACAATTGAGTATAAACAGGTAATAATGAAACGAATCGTGTCATAAACAATCACACCGATTGTGGGGGGAGGAGAATTCCGGAATGAGTACGTTGCAAAGTATAAATGAATGTTGATCGCGAGTGGTAGTGGAAGGGGAGGGACATGACAATGTTATTTGGGTGGGAGGTAAACGGATCGAAAAATATCAGTGTCAAATAGCTGTTGAATTTTCGAGGATATTAAATAATACCGCAGCCCCTCAAAAACACGAGCTGGAACCGAGCGATGATTATCTACTAAAAAGAAAATTTTCCACCCCTGAATTCAATTTCTCACTGGAGTCGCGGGTGAAAAATTCTCACTGCGTAAATTTTCTTTTTCAAACAAGTCATTGAGACAAAATTTACGATAATACCAACGGAATTGGAAAATCGCTTTCGATGAGCCGTCGAGTGAGGATGATTGGAGCTAATGCGAGCCATCAACTGAATCTGAGGCGACACTCACCTAAACATAAACCTCTCACTATCAAACCCCTGGAAATCTATTTTTTATCGCCCCCATAAACATGACCCAAAAAATTTCAAATTCCTCTCAATGCCCATAAACCACGCCATTTCCATCCCCAAAAACTCGTAATATCGAGAATCCACAAAACTGTCACAATGTCAATGCACCGGACTCGATCAAAACCAGTGGAAACAAAAAATCCCCTTTTTCCCCCCGACAGATCGTAAAAACGTGTAACAGAGGGCCAAAGTCATCCGTGATATTTCCACCCTTCCGATAAGAACCCACCCTCCCCCCGGAAAAACCCCGAAAAGAGGAAAAAGAAAAAAAAATGGAGCGAAAAAAAATTTGAAGGTTGCCGAGAAAAAAAATCAAGGATGGCAAAACCCCATTTCAAGGGAAGGGGCTGTAAGGGTATGCAAGGGTTAAGGGAGGTGTGTGAGGTGGTTGCAAAGGGGTAGTCCCATAGCATAAGAAACATTGGAGTCTCAATCAGAATTAGCACGAAGAGGGGATACCCCTCCATCGACACAAGAAAAACAAGTTGGAGGGCGAGTGGGTTAACATCACCCCGATTGTTTTTTCCTTAAAGACGAGGGGGTAACCCACAGAGTAGCCGAAGTGGGGGATATATTAAGACGCAGTAGAAGGGGATGTTCATCCCCCGAGCGGAGAAATATCCGAGTAAAGGTGGTGGTATCCCCCTGGAGTTGTTGGTAAAATCGCGAGCAGTAGGGGCGGGAATAGTTTTTGGGGTGGTGGAAAATCCCCGCCGTAGCCGCGTTCCTACATTTCCAACAACTCCGGTAGTCCACTGCCTCCTCCATCCACCGGACAATATTCCCAAAAGTGGGGATAAGACTCTACCCCCTTCGGAGTTATTCGTCGCTGCGTTTGCGCAAGTCAAGCGCTCTAGGTGGAGGTGGAATTTATCTCCCTAGGTTTAAGGGTTGCTTCCCCACACGGTGGAGGTAGAATCATTCCACCCCCCCTCCCCCCTCCCTCTGGAAAACCCCGGGCTTGTACGTTAAAAGGTGGAGGGGCCAGGGGGTAGGTTGATGAGGGATGGTGGAAGAGAGACAGACGAATAGAGGTGAATAGAGATAGAGAGAGGTAGAGTGTATAGATGTTGAAATGCTTTTTGCCCTCAAACTCACCCCTCTCCTTTCATCCCTCACGTGTATTTGTGAGCTGTACTGGTGGTGGTGTTGCGTTAGCAGGGTTAGGGTGGTCTTTAGATCTGTCAGTAGCAAAGCGGCGGCCTCATCATACGGAGCTGCTGGCTGACCAGCTAGGCCAACACTCACTTAAGACGCGTTCCTTGTAATATAACCACCCGATAAACGCGCCAGCCTTCCCCTCCCCCCTCTTCACTCTCTGTCCAATTATTTTTACTTGGTGAATTTTTCTTATTTCCCCACCACTCTGAACACCCTTGAATCTCCCTACCACCCACCTCCCCCTCCTGATAATACCGGTGTACAACCCCTTCCCTATCATCCCATCACCACCACCAACCCGGGAGACTTAGCATCGGAGTGCATCCCCTCCTTGAACATCACCAGCTTCATTCATATATACGTTTAACTTTCTGAGATGTCGGGGGGGTGCTAAACATACAGCACACGGTGTGTAAATGGTACACTTGTGGCAGGAGAGTCAACACGCGAGGATATACCACGAGGAGACTGGACAGTGGACGTTTATCGTGTATTATACTCATGACAAGTGATTTTATTTTATCATATTACTTGTGCATCGCTTTTTACATGAATTATTTTGAATTGTGATGGCTGAGTGGAGACACTTGTGGTATTGCTGAGGATTTTTTTTTTTTTTTTTCATTTTTCATTCTAGCCCAAGTGAAACGGTGTATCTGTTTCAGTTATTTTTGTTAATCAACAGCTACGAATTTTTCCACGAGTTTAACGAGGTGAGAAGTGAGGGTGGGTTATGTGGGGTTTGTTGTTGTTGCCATTGTAGGATTATTCGGGGGGAGAGGGGGGGCAGGGGGGTGGGTGTGAGCGATTCTCCGAGGATGTCTCAGTTTAATCGTGACTGTGAGAGTACACAGGGGTAATGTTTTCGGGCTCTCGGAGGTGTTTAATTTGCTGTCGGGCCTCACCGGAAAATGCTCTTGGGGGATGATGTTTGATGTATCGAAAAGGGGTCAGGATGTACGGATAAGTGATGCAAGTCCCACAGGTGATAGTGATCAATTGATAAATGTTGGGACGAGAGTGATATGTGGAATTTTTTTTTTATTTTCACTATTTTTCACTTGACCGTGACCGGTTAATTGCCTAATGAGATATTCCAAAAAGCCGATATGAACGAGTAAAAGTGTTATGCAATCGGGAGTTGTCGCGTCATTCGTGTTTTATCCGTTGTCGCTTTCGTAGTAATTTAATTTACCACCTCATTATTCATCGATGTCGATGTACCCACTGTGTACAATCATATAACCATTATGTATATTGTCCTTTCATTTGTTTTCATTCATGTTTATCTGGTGAAAATATAATTTATTTTGATTTTTGTGGTTTTTATTATTTCAGTGGTTGATTCACCCTCATCCCCATATCCCATTATTGTCATTTATTTATCATCATTATTTTTTACTCGAAATTTTTTCGAGTTCACGGCCTTTGACCTCGCCAATCGGTGTCTAATGCAGCTGTCATACTTTTCATAATCTTTATCACTTTATCAGCCATCTGCTGGTGAGAAACCGTTTCAATCGAAAATAGTGCGAGTCGGTTGGCTTTCTTATCATTTTTCCGAGCGCTAATATTTGAAGGGGTTTTATCTAACTCCATCGACAACGCTCCAATTTCAATCTGTGGGAATTATTGTGAGATTATTCCGCAGCGAGAGAATCCGGCGATATTTGGGGAGACGTTTTCTTTGATTAACTTTTCAGCCCCAATTTAATGTTGACGTGACAGCTAGGGGATGGGAATTACGAGATCTAAAAGCTGATGCTGGGATTTCACGAGTGTAATAGAATACCAGAGACACTCCTTGTCTCATGAGATTGTGCGGATGTTGTGTTTTGAATAATCAAAGTTTTCATCTCGGTTACTTTAGGTGTTGTAACTTCGTAATTGATGTGGGGACACGTCTTAACCATCACGCGTTGACACACCGCAGAAAGACAATTCATTTTTCAATTATTTTATCCAGATCCGATTCTATCGAGTAAAATTCAAAACGTGATTATTCGGTTGAGTGAAAAATATCCTCTCCATTCAATTTAAAATGAAATAAAGCCCGTAGTCATTAAAATTCCAGGCGAATAAGGTTAATCACCAAAAGAACTATCAAAAAAAAAAAACAACAAAATTCACCAAATATCTTCAGCAAGACCATAAAAATTACTTCCAAGTCATATCGACGTAATGGGTCTCAACACGTCTGGCGGGCGCGCATCCAAATGACCGTGGCATTTAATCGCTAAAGAGTGGTGAGGTGGATTCGAGGGGTTAACTCCCTGGTAAAGTCATTAAGGACGTTATGTCTTGGCAAGTGTGTACGACACAGTGAGAATTTGCCACGTCCAAATGGTCGCGACAGTTGTCATTGGTGTGAGCAGTTTCTCGGTACAAAGTTTGGCCGAGCATTTGAAATCGTGACACGTCTGAACCGACGGCTTACAACAGCAAGTACTCGTTGAATACCCCAAATCTTCATTCAGCATAAAATTACTTGGCGATGTCGTTGTTAAAAAAAAATTTGTACATCGTTAAAATCATGACGGCAATAACGAAATGTGATTTTGCCCATTGGTATCATCAACCTCGATGCATTAAACTGGGATCGAGAACCCGTCGAAGGTCAACGAGCGCATGACCCGACATTAATTAACACACCGAATGAAAATATTTGAATACACTCGCGTATAAATGCTACCCCTCTGTAAAACAGAGACAGATACACGCGCGTTACCACCCCAATAACCCCATCACACCCTCCCAACAAGCCTGACTCATTATGCGATGGTACATTGTACCCTCTCGCAAATTCCCCAACAAATTTCAATATTCGTTCGATACAAATAATCGCGTTCTCCCGCTATTGTGACATTGACCCAAATACCGTCATTAAACTGATGATGTCTCCGGTTTTTTTATGTCTAATCATCTAGAATTCGATGAAAATAGAACTCAATACTTTGACGAACGCAAGATGGTAATGTTGATACGTGGGAATGACACCGTCGACGCATTCCTGTGACCCCTTAACCCCTCGCTGTCTCAACAACACGAATAATCCCGCTCGCACGGCAATTCCACCGCAACTAACTTCATAATGACGACTTCACCCGGTACTACACGGGTAAAATAGATCCACAAATGGCATTTAAAAATGGGGGAATTCGCCAGATCCAATGGGAAATGCCCAAGAATATAAGAATAACCCGGCGGAATGAATTTAATCAGAAAAAGGGGTTCTAGTCAGTTCTTGAAAAAAATTGACAGTTTGATTTTTCGATTGAAGAATGAACACAATTAAAAATTATTTAATTTTCAAAATTTATGGATGAATGATGACCTTGCGGACTCAGTAACAAGAAATTTTTCAGAACAATAGGCAAATAGCTGTGATGTACAAATGCGAAGGGTCTCACCTGCGGAACAAAAACCAGAGTAGAATGCGAGAAAAAAGCCCCGAAATAATCAGAAGGGTGGGGTATTGTCTCAAGAAAAGCTAATAACCCAGAATTCTCCTGAAGCTGCACCGAAAGAATGCGCGGAAAAGGTGAGGGGGGAGAGAAAAAAAAAATTGCGGAAGGAGTGGTGAAAGAAACGCGCGTCTCGGGTGGCGGACAAACGTAACGGCCGCGTGAATCGCTTCGTTAAGGGTACAACGGGAGTGCGAGAGTGAGTTCCAGGGATTTGAGAGAGTGAGAAATATTAGGGGTTGTGCAATGGGTCCAGGGTGAAGGGATGAAGTGAGAGACATAAGGGCAGACCCGGATAAGAGTGAGAGAGAGGCCAACAGTGGTGCGCGGATGCATACTAATTACGCGGGGGCATTGTTTTGCCCGTTGTGTAAAGACGTGCTAATTACATCTCGAGGAAGAATATTTTTCCTTCTCTGTATTTTTCCCTCTTTCAAAACCTCGGCCTCTCGCCTTCGGGGTAAATGAAAACAGCCAGCGTCTCGACCCTCACCCTCCGTGAAGAATAACCACCGGGAAGTACTTTCCTCGGATTCGTCTTTCTCCCCTTTCACTACCTGTCTCATGAGAATTCAATGACTCAAATCGTCATCAGCATCATTTACTCATTCTCTTTATCCACCACTTCTGTTGTTTCGCGCGTGAATCCCCTGTTTTTTTTTTCTTTAACATTTTTTTTTTTTTCATTTTTTCTCATCCAAGTTGCAATTGAGTTAATTAGAAGACCCATCGTAACTGGTTGGTTGAGATTAAATTAATAGTGTGTTTAACCGGTATTTCAGATTGACGAATGATGCCCTAACGGAGAGCCGGCTGGTGCGTGGGTGTCGGGGTAAAGAGAGGTAAGTACCAGATGATAATGAATATTTCGATGTAATAGGGGGATGAAGATGAGGGCTGAGTGGTGGCGCACTAGGCGGGAAAGGAAGGAGACGTTTGGTGTGAGTCGACCGGTAGTGGACCTCGTCCTCGTCGGGTTCCACCACTTGACGCGAGATAGCGCTGATGCTCGACCGGAGTTGGTTTTCGTCGTCGAGGGGTAGAAAGAGAGAAAGATCGGGGGTGGAAGGGGGTTGGGTTGCCAGTTCGTTCGACCACTCCATCCCCTCGACCTCCCCCCTTTATCCAAACGTCTCTGGCCACGCGACCAGACGAATCAGGAACGACCAGGCGCCGGATCGATCAATTCAATTAAACCAGCAAAATTTCAATATTGATAAAGTGCTTTTAATGAAAAAAGATGAATTTTCTCTTTCCCTTTTTTTTTTTTATCAAACTGCAATTCATCATTGAAACATTTGCTCCTCAAAGTACTCCATCTATCTGCGATCGAGAAGAGATCCGATTGGTGTCCTCTGGTTTCTGATGAATTTAGAATAGATTTTACCGTCTCGTTATACTTTCACGCGGTTGAGTATTCTCTCGTTTTTCAGTCGCTCGTCTCCACTTTGTTTCCTCCATCTCAATTCAAAGTCCCTATCAACTTCTTGCATGTTTTCCATCTCCTCGAGAGCTCACCGGGGGAAAATAATGCCGAGGGTGTGGGAGAGAAATAAAAACAGTAGAAAAGAGGAAACGAGTGAGAAAGGTTGGCCAACGATGACAGAGTCGTTGCATGTCTTTATAAACGCATTCTGAAGTAGACAAGTGCATTAAAAACCTCTGGGCGTTAGTTCAGGGTTTGGCGGGATGGGGTGGGGGGGTTTTCGGGGGTTGGACTGAGGATTCGAGGGGTTGACAAAGGAATGCAAAGTAAGAACTCTGGTGCACTCGCCTCCAACCCCTCTTTTTCCATCGGTCGTCGCCTTTATCCCATCGCCCGGAGGTTACAGTGCATTATCATGCAAGGCGATTCCGTTCTTCAGTCTCTACCTCTTAATTGTTTTTTTTTTTTCTTTATCACTGATCCCAGCCTCTGTCATCTGTGATGCTTTCGAGGATCAGAGGTGGGTGGATTGTTGAACATTGTGGGATGCACTGGTGATGAAAGGGGAGATGTAGTCCATGCAAATCTTATTTGTTCGATTTATCGGAGAGATGTCGATCATATTTCAATTATTCTGATCAATTGTGCATGTCCTTCGTGTATTCACCAAATTCTACAAACAATGAGTCGAGCGATGGACAGTGTCTTCCGGATACCTAGAGCCATGAAGAGAATTCCATTCAACGAGACCGGATCTTCGGTCAGCGATCGCGATTGTTGATTGGCTCCTCACCAACCCAGCTGCAATGAAAGAAGCAATGATTATTCGTAATCACGGGATGTCTCCACCTATGGGCAAATCAGCATCATCAGGCTGAATGACGAGTTTTCCAGAGACACGCCAAGGTCGATTTAAGAATGTAATCTTGCCTGGTCGAGTGCTCGATTGCACGCGATTGTTGGTCAAATGGAATTTGAGAGAGGGGAAATTAACGGGCTAATGCTGTGGACCATTACGTGATGCAGTCAATTGTGATGAGACCAACCAAGACATCGTCACTGGACACGTGAGAATAACCTCCCTCTCATTTCATTGGCTGTATTGATCACATACACTAGTTTGTCCTTCCATGTTTCTACTGGGTTGGATGCATTTGCCGTCGCACCCAGCTACCAATATCTCGTTACAACTCACGTAACGACTGCATCGTCTGGCACTGACTCGTTGGAACAATTACCTGTGGGTTAAATGTTAGGATTTCAACGAACCTCGGGTTTTCACTGGTGATTCAGGCTAGGGCTGCAGCTGAAAGGACGAAAAAAACACTCGGAATTTGAGATCCCAGCAGCAGGAGTCATTGTCAGTGATAATCTCGACTTCTGCTTCAGACGCAATCATAAAAAAAAAACAAAAATGTCTGAATGGAACTGAAATCGATCTGAATCTGAAATCTGAAAATTTGAGTCTGAGAGTCGATCTTGATCGATTTGGGATGACTGGTCTTGGGTTAAACTACTTATCAGTTCGCAAGACTGAATTTTTTTTGCCAGTGAAATATTGTTGGTTGAAAAAGGTATGATGCACTTGTTATTTTTCGGATCAAACTCGAGTCTGAGAATATTGTCGTGTAGATTAAAGAAATGGTGCCCACTGCCTTTTCCGATAAAACCCCAGTCTCCATATCTCCAGCATCCGGTTCCTGTAGTCAAGGAGAGGCGTGTGCTTGGAGATAACTCCTTTATCTCCCGAGGTTCGTTGTGAGTTTCGAGTACGAGTTTGATTGATATTTACTTTTAAAGATATTTGTATAATTTCTGGGATTCGCCGATTGGACGGTGGAAATTTTCCGATGTGATTATTAAAAAAAAAATCGGGAAACAAAACAATTGTATTTTTGGGAAATGTTTTGAAAATTTTTTTTATAATTTTCTAGAAATTTTTGCGAATATATTTTTTTCTTTTAATTATACTATTATTCTCTAACTTTTTTGATTTTCCAATATTCTCAAAAAAATGCCATCTAAATTATAAAAAAAAATTTCCTATTCAAATTTTTGAGAATTTTTTCAAAACCTTTCCCAAAACGAAAATTGTTTTGTTTTCCGTTTTTTTTTGTTAAAAAAAAAATGTTCTGAAAAGCTTTCCAGAAATTAGTTGAAAATTAGGAGAAAATATTTCGATTACATTTTTTTTTACCCGAGTAGTCAAGAAAATTTCAAAGATTCACGTACATTGCAAAGATCAGTGTGAGGTGGAGAGAGAGGGTGAGGAGAGGATGACAGAGGCAGAAAGATGAACTGAGAGGATGCCTGGTCGGGTATAAAACAATATTGATTGGTCGTAGAATGCACGGGGTGGATTACGGGGGTGGCCGAGGGTTGGGCAGTGCGGCGCGTTGCATTGTACCGACTGCGTCCGGTCAAACTTTTGCATCCCCCTCCTCATTCTCTCCACACACTGGAGCAACCATCTCCCTCAGTTTCCAGGGGAACGTCTCTGCATTTTCCCAGCGTTTTGTATTTTTCCCTCTTTCACTTGGCTTCAACCCTCCTCCTGCGCTAGCCTTCAACCGCGTATTCCTCAGTCGATAATTATTGCAGTCCGTCTCCGCTCTCGTTCTCGTCTTTCAGACCTTTTCATAAAACGCACCATCAATTCCTACTCTCCCTCTCCACCCTATACCACCCCATTCTCCACCTCATGTTCTCCGGTGAAAGTCTCGTATTTGTTGCCTAGTATAGAGCAACCGAGCTTTGCGAACTTTGTCTTTACAATTCATGTAAGTTTGTGTGCGGTTGGTCTACATTGGCCTGATCGACGTCTTATTCATGTTAATACAAGTATTATTGAGTTTATGAACAGTGTATGTATGGGGTGGAAGAGGGGGGAGGGCAATTCATGGGTGGCGATCAGTTTGAAGGGCTTACAATTCAGAAAAAATCCATTGGCTAAAAGTCCAGTGTCTCGGAATAAATCGCGTGCTGGAAAACTGACAGGAGTTGAAATATATAAATATTTTTTTAAACAAGTTGAATGAATATTGGTGAAAAAAATAGGGGAGAGTTTTTTAATTGCCTTGGATACCCGGGTAAACAAAATTGTAATCGGAATATTTTTTCCATTTATTCAAAAATTCCTGGAAAACTTTTCAGAAAATTTTTTGATAATTTCGAAAAAATATTCCGATTACAATTTTTCTTTATCTCTCGTTACAATAATATTTTTTTTATTCCGGTATATATTTGACAATTAATCAATGGCGAAATTACGACAAGAAAAAAATCTGGAAGTCGTGTACTGGTGAATAGGAGTGAAAGTATTCGCCAGTGAATGTTCGAAAGGTGGAAGGAAAAAAATCGCTAGAAGGTTGAAGAGGTGATGTCCATCATATGTATAGCAGGATTTTTCGAAAGCTTTCCGACTGCCATACACACACCTGAAAATCATACCCTCGGACAAGGTCCGGAAAAAGGGGTGGAAATAGAGGGGGTTAGATGGGTTTTAGGTGGCAAAGGGGAGTATCTCGTGAGGGCACGGATCTGAGTGAAATTTTTTTGCGAGTGTGCATATCTCCCCAGCTTCCAACTATAACTCTTCACTCCCTCCACCACTCACTCACGGACGGGTTCTCTAGAGTGCATCATATATGGCCGATGTTTCACACAGCCTTTCGACAAAAAAAGAAAAAAAAAAAACGCCAACTGCATTCGCCTGTGGCACAAGTGTACACACGAAATGTTGCACTTTCTTGACGAGGTAATAACGCCACCCTCGAGCCAAGTTTTTCAACCCTCTGTATTTATCCTGCGGTGCATTTTGAGATTGTAATAATAACGGTTGATATGTGAAATATTAAATTCGAGGTCAGGAGAATAAAATAGCGTCTTTGATTTATTCTGGAATTAATCTTCTAGTTTCATTTCGACTAAAATAATCCGTTGAATTTCAAATTTTTATATAATTTATAAAAATATTCACAATCGCTCCGAGATATTCTCGCTGATTGCTGTGAACTTGATTTGTATTTTTATCAGGATGAGAACAAAATTAATTTTGACGGGAATTAATGAACATGAACGATTTATTCGTTCTTTTTTATGTTCGATGGTTTAGCAATCTCGTTTGAAAAAAATTCAACTCGTTGCTTCTTGTAATTGAGCTCAAGGGTGTCGGTGTGAAATGGTTTTCGGGGGATGCCAGAGGGGTGGACATTCTTGTCGCCAAGGTAATTTATTTCTTGCCATCGAAATCCTTCGGCCAACCTCGTGACCACAAATCCCATCCAACACCCCCTTCGAGAAGCGACTTGACACCGGTTGCGGTTCGTAATTTAGAGTCAACTATTTCTGAATCAATTAAAACTACGTGGGTTCATCAAAGTCGATACAAACCCTTCAGTCAATCCTTAACCCCAAAGACTATTCCACTGCGGAAAATATTCCCGACCTCGTCTGTCCCAAAATATCAAAAATAAAAATCAAACCTCCATTTTTCCATATTCCAAAAAATTCAATTAACCGCCCCAATATAATCTACCGTCATTAAAAATCGATCAATTCGATCATTAATCCGGAAAACAACCAATTCAAATCTGACGGTAAATTTAGCCTGACCATACCTAATGGAAAAATAGCCGTTATTGCTCATCCCCGAGTGTGAGCCCCAGTTATTTATTAGTGACTCTACCTGAATCCAACCTTCAGGCCCTTGAATAGGTCTTCGTAAAGGGAGTATGTCCACCCCGAGTGTCCAGTGGAGATCATGAATAAGGGATGAAACAAATTTTGGTAGTGGATGTGAGTGAATTCACTTCCGCGTGCCTGTATATTGATGAATGCAATCGCAAATACCGAAGAACGTGAGTTTTAGGTGCGATTGTGGGTGGTAAACGAATAAATGTGCAAATTTGACGAGCCGTCGATCCACCACCCCTTTACCTCACCCCGTTGACCCTACCCATCCCTTGTCCTCGCCATTTCGAAAATGCACACGTACGAAACACGGTGGATACATGAATTGTCCGTAGGTGTGGGTAAACTTTTATTTCAGTTGTGTTTGTTGATTGGTGGCGCATAGACACACGCAAACACACGCACACGTGTTTCATTCCTATGCGCGGTGGTCTGTGAATAAAAATAATTAACGGAACCTACGAACGTCGAAGCCAACGATTGATTTACGACAGCATTGCCCAGAGAGAGTGCATGTACCTACGATACGTACACAGGCGCGAGGCTTGCGATTGGGGTACTGGTCATTTTCCAAAACCGCGTGTCCGCGGGGGCTCGATTGATTTTTTTTTACACGCTTCACCCTCCACCCCGTACTTCTACCCCGTACTCGCTTTTTCTACCTTTTCTTCTTGTTTTGGGCGAACGTGAGGGGGTGGCGGGAGATACCCTGAACCCTTTGTTCGACTTCACGGAGACAAATTCCATTGCAAATTCAAACCATTTTTTCATAAGAACCTTCTACTCATAAGTTTTTAATCAATAATTTTTTTTATTGATTATTCCTTCCAATTTTTCGGTTCTATATCGCTGAAGAAATATTTTTCGCGGATTATATTCGGAATTTTGAAAAAAAAAATGTTGAGTAACTTGTTGCAGTGGGGTAGATAATGGTGGGATGGAACCATTGATTAATAATCATTATAATTAATGAACTATGGGGAAAAAGCCGAGTGTCGCGTGCGGCAGGGTAAACGAGGTGGCATTGATACAAACCAGGTGTGTAAATTCAAAGGTGCTACACAACCTACACCAATGGAGAAAACTAAAGCACAAGAGAAGGGGGCAGATGGTTTTAGCCCCTTCAATATAATGACCCATCGTGGGGTTTTTTTCAGGAGGGGAGCCATCTCCACTGAGTAGCTCGTGCCCCCACGAACAGGAAAAGGACCTTTATAACACGTCGAAAACGGAAGCGAATCGACTTTTGGGCTCTCAAGTGTTGTCGACTGAAAAGTAAAGACCATCTGTCGTCCAATTCCATCAGAACTGCAACGCCTCGATTTCCCAATCGAATGTACCCAAATCCCCGATAATTATTGATTTACGATATTGGTTTATGATAAAGTGTTACCGTTTTTTTTTTATCCCATGATTTTTGCGGGATTCCGTTGAAAATGGCTTTGCGCTCCCTAGGGTGCAGCGAAAGTTGAGGAAAATCGGTGCTTGGGGCTTCATTTAACTTTTTTTTTTCGGTGTGAGATGTAGGAACAATGAAGAAGAGGTGGGAAAGAGTGGATGTTGTCGTATGTAAACAGAGTGTTGAAGCAGAGGCAATTTAGCGCCTTGGACGATGTTTCACCCGGGGAGTGTACAAAAGAAAAGTACGAGGGGAATGAGTTGAGAATGAGTTAGTCCGCGGTGAAAAAAAAAAACCCAGAGAAAAGCGCAAGTGACGCTTTTTCACCCGATTTTTACTTTTTTTCCACTTTCTTTTCACCTAGACTTTTGAGGTAACTGTCAACATGTCCACAGGTGATTGTGGAACGTGCAAACACCCCATGCCCTGAGAAAAATAATTACGGTTACTGACGATAAGATAAGCCACTCGTTTCAATATTTTATTTTCGTCTTCTATATATTTGTCTTCCAGATAATTCGCGGAATCTCAATCTAAACATGACATTTACATTTTTCTGAATATTTTTTTTATTTCAATAAATTGAATAAATTGACAGACATTTTCCAATTTTACAATCGCTCAAAGATTGTCTCAATTCCCCTTGAACTCATATCTCATTATTTAATTATTAATAATGATTATTTAATTCACAGAATAATCCAAATTTCGCAGTGTAATTATTTATTAACATTAACAAATGGTGAGTCATATAAGTCCGCTGAGTTATATGTATCGGATTTCCACGAGAGATAAACGTATGCAGAGGATCGAGGAAAATCAAAACATCTCTTCGAAATTTTCCCCCAGATTCTCAAATATCCGGAGACTATTTCCTTTGTATTTTCCGTGCGTCCATTTATCTCCGAATTAAAGCCGCGATATTGTTGGCATTGTCTCGAGTGTCAGTGGGACATCTGTTTTAAAAACACGAAGAACCAGACAATCAGTCCCAGCTGTCTGTTCCGATGATAGAAAGAAGAAATCCAGAGATAGATCTCGAATTACTCCCACGGGAAGACATCCTCGTGCTCCACCTCCCGTCGCGATTATCTCGCCAACTATCCGCCTACGTTAGATTTCCACCGAAGGAGGCCATCATCTGTCCCGGTTATTCGTTTTTCTTTTTTTTGCTCTCCTCCATTTATCTCATTTTCTTGAAATCGAAACCGGAAATAATGCGGGACTCAATGCAGATGATTCTCCGTGATTATGTTTACGGTCAAACAGAGTTAGCCTCGTGCCTTTTTTTCTCCATTCTCATTTTTAACCGCATTATTCCGAGATTTTAGGATGCCCGAGGTCATTGTTAGGAGTGAACCGGGCGTGAAGAGACACTCTGCATATTTTCCATTTTTTTTTTCTCCGTGGTTTTTTTTTTGGGAAGGCGCAAGAAAGGGCTTTGTCGGATGATCGAGTGGATGTTTTCACTTTCAGAGAGAATATTTATGCGGTTATGACACCCAACAGCGAACCCACGTCAAAGCGACTGATTTTTCGCGAGAGAATCAACCGGATGCTCTTTAATACGTTTTTTAAATGGTCTTGCGGATATTCATGAGTGAATATGATGGATACCGGATCTATTATCGAGGTTTTGGTCTTCACGGAGAGCTCCTCCGGGGCAATTTGATATTTATTCACTGACGGTATTTCGGTTTGAATTTCGAAAAGGACCAACTGTTTTTCTAACAGTTATCCCATTCTCGTAATTTGTTTAAACGATTTCCTGGTGAAAACTGGCGGTTCGGTATGTCCGATAAATTTTCCATGAGAGTGTTAATTAGTCATAAGGTGTATTAAATTTTAATCTTTAAATTAAATAAAATATTTATTTAATTTGTTAATTTTTTATTTTTGTTGCTGATAAATCCCATATAAATGAGAAATATCAATATTTAGTTCAAGTTTAAGAGTAAGAATTCAGGAGAAAGGCTTTCCTTGTAAATAAAAACAGTCAAATACTCGGTGACTAGATAATCCATATCAATACCCCCTCGAATGAATCGAACCCTCAAAAATAAAGAAATCCGATGACACAATAAATCCCCCATTCCCTCGATTTCCTTCCGTCTCCTCGACTTGAGATCCGGAAGTGACTCTCGGGTATTTTCCCATTCCCTCATCGCACCCTTCAAGTTCTCCCAAGAAGAGTGTCTCCCCCATCCAATCTTTGATTCGTCTCTGAAACCACAGAAGACCGATAAAAAGGGCCTTCGCTTTCTCCAAGGTTGATCAACAGATCACAAGACAACGTTCGAACCCTCTCTTTAAACTTCACCCTTTTTTTTTTCCCCCTGTCAGACGACAAGGAGGGATGAGTAAAGAAAGTGCAAACATCGTGGGAAAAGCTGGAAAGGGGATGAATTTTCTCAGCTCCCCCTTTCAAGATCTCCCCCTGGCGATGGTTTTCTCGGTGGTGTGAGAGCCGACCTGTTGATCTTGAGAAGTTTTTCGTAAGAAAGCCCTCAAGGGGTTGAGGGCTTCCTTACGAGCTGCCCTCACTCATCCCCAATCTTCTCGGTCATCAAGAATCTACTTGTTGCGCGGTTTCGTGAGACCCTGTCCCGGGTGAGGAAATTGTTTCTCAAGGCTTTTTTTTTTCATACCACCCTGGTGAATGCCTCCAGTCACGCGACGATAAAGTCGTTTGTTTTGGATGCAATTTTTTCAGTTCTACCCTGGAACGGTAATTGAATCATTCCGCACTCATTTCTACACACGTGAAAATTATTCTTGTTAATAAAATTACATTTTTTTTAAATTTAAATTTACAGGAAAATTGATAAGAACCGATGAGAGGGTTCCCATCATGATTCAGGGTCGAGTACAATAGGTCACGTGGCGGAATCTAATAATCGAGTTTCTCCTTACATTATTTTTTTCAGCATTTCCTTTTTTTTTCTCAACGTACCCCGGGGCGAGGACAATGGGATGGGTGCGAGGGGTTGATTGAATGGAATGAAGAATCAACCGATGCGTCAACTGGTGTTTTTTTTTTTTTTTCAAGGCGGCATTAAATGTTTGATTACATCCAGTTGTTATCGTACGTGGGCGGTCCAAGTGCGTATCAAGCACGTGGCCGACGAAGACGCCCCCCTGATTGCTAGCCCGGTCTCAAAGTTCTTATCGACAACGAGGAGAGCACAGAAGGATGATAAAGTGTATTTATCGCGTCAACAAGTTGCTCGTGGTGATAGTGGGTGGGTGGGTTTTCTGTCTTGGGACGCCTCGATGGAAGCAGATGGCAACTTTCTCAAGTGCTGTTAACCAAGGTGTGCGCAACAAGTGGCTTCTTACGTCTCTAGCATCTTCAGGAGATTCAACAAGTTGAAATCAGTCACGTACGGAAAAACTTTGGTGAAATATTCACGGAGTATTCGGTTCGCTATTCGAAATTTCTCCGATTTTTCTCCTGGTTTCAATTATTTAAATCCGGAATTTAATGTTTATTCCAAATTTTTTGGAAATCTCATATTTATGATCAATGGATCCTCAAATAAAAAAAAATTGTAATCGGAATATTTTTTCCAAATTTTAAAAAAATTTATAGAAAACTTTTCAGAAAATTTTTCTTATGAAACAGAAAAAAATTAGAAAACAAATCGATTTTATTTTTGTTAAAAACTTGTCAACAATTTGAATAGGGAATTTTTTTTTATAATTTAGATGGCGTTTGTTTTTTAAATATTGAAAAATCAAAAAGGGAAAAAATTATATTCGCAAAAATTTCTAAAAAATTATTAAAAAAATTTTTCGAAACAAATTTTTAGAAAATTTGGAAAAAATATTCCGATTACAATTTTTTTTTACCCGAGTCATTGATTGTTGTTATTGAATTTCATTTATCACTTCTTCAATTAATAAACAATCAGTTGAGAATCCATTGACAAATATTTTATCATTAATAAAATAAGTAAATATTTTATCATTAATATTCACATCGTCATGTAGCAATCGTTCATTCGAAAAATTCAATGTACGTGATTTCGTTATTAATTCACTAGTAACGGTTAATTATTCATCTATGTATTTATTTTTATTATGCCTGCCTGCATTTTCAAATCAATTGGACAATAAATTGATCTGTGGTGTTGCGACCGATTGGAGAATTTTCAATCATCGAGGGCATGAGATAATATCGAATCGAAGGAAGTGATATTCGATTTTCCAACCCCTCGTGATTTTCCAACGTCGCAAGGGGGTGAAATGGTTGATGTGTAATCACCGATTTGAACTTCATTGAAATGATTTACAATTTCAATTGAATCAATTATCGGAAATGCTCACTCGACCTCGATTTTTATATTCTTCTCATTAATTTCCTTTTACTAAATTATTTATTTGAAAACCGCAAATTTTTTGACAACCAATGAATTTAATTGACATTGACCTTCGTTAAGAAGAGGCAATTTTTACCATTTCGTCGTAGGAAATAATAACGTTGAGACATTTTTTCCTGTGGGTGATTATTGCCGACGAAACGGAATATTGGAAATTTATGGAATAGCCCTGAAGTAATCCATTAAAACCAAAGAACTTGTCATTGGATTTGGCACCCCTGGTGAAATTTTTTTCCTAAGATGATTGCGTCTGGGGTTCACCCTCGACCCGAAGATCGTTCTGTTTGGTTTTATTGGGTTATGCCAGATCGTCGATGGCTTTGTTCCACCATCTGTCGCATGTAACCCCTTGGAATCGTCAATTCTCAATGTTTTCATCCCCTGAAAGTTTGATTTGATCGTCATTTTAATCGGCGGCGCAGGCGTGAGGACCAGACATGCATACGATACACAAAAATACGATTCAGATCGAAGAGATAGCAGTTGGAGAGAGTCCGAGTAAAAAATGTGTATCGGGTATTGATTCTGGTTGTTTTTTATTTTTTGTCACTGCATAGTTGGACTTTTGCCCCATCCCCGGTGCTGTAAGGCAATGTATACGAGACAGGGGACAGTTTATTAATCTAGACTCGATCCAACGTCCGACGAAAGAGGAATAACTCTCTCCTACCGTTCATCCAATGCGCTTTATGCGATTCTGTTGTTTTTTTTTTTACTTGTGTTTATGGATTTGCATTGATGTACTGGTTTGTCTCGTTTGAATTCTGGGATAATGACGGATTGGAGATTTGAGTTATTGAGTGATTTAATTTATTCGGTTAAGGGACAGTCAATGACGCGGAAAGGAAATTGTTATTTATAGATGCAAAAGATAATGCGCGGCATAAATTGTTTTGTGATTAATTATTAAATTAATCGGGAATTTCAGGTTTCAATGGAAAAATTGGATGCCCCGACCGAGGGGTGAAACTAATAAAAAAATTATTTAATGCACCCCAATTATTTACCGTATCTCCATTTTTGCGATAAACTCTTTAACTCAATCTCAAAATCACTCAGCATTTTCGCCATTTATAATTGTGATAATTTTAAAATGAAATTTTCCTGTGGCCCTCAAATTGCCGAAAGTCCCGAAAAAGCGTCGCGAAAATTTTCAACCCAACAAATTGTTAGTAGTCTTCCCCAAAGGGAGGAAATAAACAGCGAAAGGATGAAAGGAGCGACTAATACATCACAAACTTAAAGACAAAGAGGCGGATGTCGTTGTCCCCGAAACTTTGCCTATCCGTTAAGTCTTGCCCGTTGAGAACAGTCTCAGATCCTGCGCTCATTACCCCCCATCCACCCTTATCCTCCAACCCCTTCGCGTCACCGACCCGCGATTTCAATTGCTCATGCATATTATCGAGACACGATGACAAACCACCAAAACTTTCCCAAAAACCGGTGACTCGTCTGAAAACTACGACCTTACCCAAGGAAGGAGCACCCCCGAGTGGGAGTTAATCGATCACGTGAGGGGGTGAATTAAAAAAAATCCACTCTTTTTTTTTCGTCACGTGAGTTGGCAGAATGAGGGGGAATGTGGGGGGTGGCGAGGGAG